>NW_007728148.1:0-31056 GCF_000696425.1 Galeopterus variegatus | reverse complement strand
CCGGCCGTCCTAAGCGCGGCGCAGGCGCAGGACAGTAGCGCGAGGCGCGGGGGCGACGGCGCATGCGCGCGCCCGAGCGGCGCGCTCGGGGCCCGCGGGAAAAGGAGGGGGGCACGCGTGTGAATTTCGGCGCAGGCGCAGTGGTCCGCCGCCCGGCTATCGGGCAAGGTCCGCGAACCGGCTGAGGTGCTGGAGACCCCAAGAGGAAAGCAGCATGATCCAGACTCCCCCAAATCACAAGGCTGTGGCTAGGTACCCCCCAGGCACAGGTAGCACCCCGAGGGTACGCCTGAGCTGGGACCCAGATCTCAGATCAGTTCAGGACCTTACATTCATTCATCCATCCATTCATTCGGTTGGCTGGCCGGTTAGTTAAGTGGTTAGAGCGCAGCCTTACGATACCAAGGTCACGAGTTCGAATCCCCGTACAAACATTGGTTGAGCACCTACTATTTGCCAGGTAAACTGGACTACAGGCCTGAACAAGCAGATGCGTTCCCTTCCCTCATTGGGTGCACTGTCCCGGAAGGGGGCAGACATCACCAACAAACAAATGACCAAAAACGGTTAAGACGCAGATGAATGTGATGTGGAAAATAAGACCAGAGGTGGGCCAGCTGGAGAGCAACATTAGGGAGGGAGGTTTCTGCACCACCACTGGGAAAAGGGGGAAATTTGAGCTGGAACCTAAACCTTGCAAGCAGCCCCCAGTTCATGAACCCAAGGGTTGTCCTCAGCACCTTTCTTTTCCTGACCAGTTGCTGTTCTCTGGACACTTACGCTCAAAGAAGCGGAATTACAGAGCTTTAGCCTCCTCTCTGCATATTTCTCCAGTCCAGTCTTGTTCAATGATCCCTGCTTTGCCACACACAGGGTGCTAACAGGAGGACCCAAAATCTCTCCCAGACCTGGCAGTGAAAGGAGAGAAGTCTTTCCCTATGGCAGGGGAATGACTCAGAGAAGCAGGAGGGGCTCTGATATCCCTCCCCAAGCAGAGGGATCCCAACCACCAACATCAAAAGTTTATATTCAGGAGACTCCAGGAATTTCGTAGCCTGAGCAGGGTCAAGGGTAGGGGGGCATGAAGAATAGCTGGGGGAATTCGGGATGGCTCTAATTGCACAACGGGCACACTTTTTACTAGAATGAGGGATGGCTGGAGGAGGTGATGATGGAGATTTTAGGGGGATACAAACATTTTCCAAACATGCTATTATTCATACTTTACAACAACTTAGTAAAATGCATATTAAGTACATATACACACACAGATTTTTCATCTAGAGTGTCTTGGATATTGCCACTGTCCTACCTCATCTTTCTTGTTCATGTGATTTTGAGCACTTTCAACTCCTACCACTTTTGCGTAACAAGTACCTCCCCTCCCCCTTTTGGTGTCAGCAACCATCCCTCCAGGAACACTCCTTCCAACTTCCAGTCTGTGAGCTGTGAATCAGGCTGGCCTCACCACTCCCCCTGCTCACAATCACCCTGCCCTAAGGTGGAAGACTTGGCCAATCAGCCCAGCCCACTGCTCTGGCCATCATGATTGGTTCAAGCCAGGCATGTGACCCAGTTTGCCCAATGACATGCAGCTCTGGAACTTTTGTTTGAACGATGGGAAAGAGAGGACCCCTCCCCCCATTGCTTGGGCATCTAGTTTAAAGAATAACACAAGCGTGAAATGCCAGAGGTCACCCTGTGAAGAGAGTTGGCCTGAGAGAGCTGACCCACAGAGAGGAAATCAGCCAAAAGGTAGAGGGACATCATCTGAGATCCTGGATCCGGCCGTGCCTGAAGCTAGACACACCTGCCTTTTTAGTTATATGAGACAAAAATGTATTCCTTTTTTTGCTCAAGTCGATTCAATGTCCATTTTCCATCCCAGGCACTGACTGAGGTCACAGCTTCTGTGAGTCAGGTGAGAAACTGGACTTGCTACATTTGTAGCTTCTAGTTCTTTTTTTCCCTTTTTGTCTTTTTTCGTGACTGGCAACGGATCGCAACCCTCAGTGTTGCGCCTGTACCGGACCGGGACCGGCAACGGGATCGCAACCCTCGGTGTTGTGCCCGCACCTCGCTCAGCCAGTGAGCGGCAAGTCTGTATGTGGGATCCGAACCCTCGGCGAGAGCGCCGCCGCACTCCCAAGCAGCGCACTGTAGCAGTGCGCCACTGGGCCGGCCCTGTAGCTTCTAGTTCTTGCTACTGCCCTGTAAGGTCAGAGAGGAGATAGCTTGGACAGCAGCTGCCCATAGTAAGTTAAGCACGGGAGCCAGTGCCAGAGCTCAGGCCTGACAATGAACTCAGCTTCCTTCCCCACACCAGGTTTTGTAAGGTTTAAATGAAGTTAATATGTGTCAGCTGCCTGGCTCATGAGACATGCTGGATAAATTCCGGTTACCCTGATTGCTTACATGTATCTGCACTAATCCAGTTTCCGGACACAGAAGGAAAGAGGAGAAAAGATTTGGCAGGTAGCAGAGGCTGTCAGGTCAAAGCAAGGAGCCATGCTGGCACGTGCAGAAGGGAGAGTCTGGTGCTCTCCCTACTCACCCCCATTCACCTCAGTCCCAGCGTGTAACTTGATCCATCCTAAACCCTGACGATGACTCAGAGGAAGCCGCCAGCCTGCTCCTTGTGCAATGGCCAGATAGTGACAGGAGCCCTCCTCTTTGCTCCCCTGACACACACCCGCCCCCCCGCAAGGAGGGTGAGGCCATGGCATCCAGCGACCTGGGCAGAATTCAGCCCTGAGGTTTTCACTTGCTTCCTTCATCAAAGGAAGTTGCTGCCACCCAGTGTGGCCCACTGATGCTCCTTGCAGCAAGGCCCTGGGCTTTGTAAACCAAAGCAGGTCCCACGCTCCCATCACACTTAGGAAAAAATCTACTGTCCTCCCAGCAGCCTGTGAGGTCTGTGCTCCCCTAGACCCTCACCCAGCCGCTCCGGCCTCCTTGCCAATTCCACCTCCAGATCTTTGCATGTGCTGTCCCCTCTGCCTGGATTTTCTCCTCTCAGATCCTTTCATGGCTGGCACCTTCTCATCTTTCAGGCCTGTCTTCTGAGACCCTCCTTAAAGGCCTATCTGAAGTGGCCCCCCAGTGTCTTGTCCCATGACTCAGGGATATGCCACTCTCTGAAGGCAGCTGTTTCTGGGATCCTGTCTGTTCCCCCATGGACTGAGCTAAGATCAGAAGCTGAAAGTATGTTCACCCATCCCAAACATACCAGGGCTCAGCCAGAGTTCCCTGTGTGATACAGAAAGGACAGAGACACACAATTCCTTGCTCTTAAGGCTTAGTCTTTATTCTCTGAAGAGTCTGAGCACTTTAGGCCTCATTTCGTACTTACCTGTGTTCATTCTGTTCCCTTGGGTCCTCAAGGCTAACACAAGACTAGGCACAGAGGGGTATCTTAGGAAGCATTTGTTGAATAAATTCATTTTCTGCACAGGAAACTCCTATTCATCCTTCAAACCCCACTTCAAAGGTCCCCTCCTCCAGAAAGCCCACCCGGACCCTCAAGGAGCGTTGGGTTCCTCCCTCTAGGCTCACCCAACCACTCTGCGGCCAGCCCTGATCCCACGAAGCTGAGATTTTCCGATTGTTGAAGAACTTCACTTGAGAGCAAATCTTATACAACACTTCCCGCTGCCTCCAGGAGCTAGTTTTCTCTCCTCTTCCTGGCTTCATCATCTTCCCCAGCATCACCTCCCTCCCTTCCCTTTCTCACGCCCTCTGCTCCAGCCTCACTGCATCTCGCCTCAGGGCCTTTGCACAGGCTGTCACCCCTCCCTAGAATGCTCTTTCCCCTGCATCCAAGCCATAGCACTCTTCCACTTTGAGCCTCTAAAGACAAGTTCGATAAGAACCTAAATGCCTGACAGTTCTGTGTGGCCCAGCCCTTGTCCTTTCTCCAGCTGTGGGACAGTGGGAAAGTGTCTTCAACCCCTGAGCCACGCTATCCTCCCTTTTAATGTGCGTAGTGGCACTCCTTGCAGCAGGCTCTCAGGAAGGTTAAACAGATGACGTGTGGAAAACACTCACTGCCTGCTCCATCACAAGCACTTGGTAAGTGTCAGGGAAGCAAAATGCTGCTTTGCAATGTCAGTTTTCGCGCTTTGCTTTACTGCTCTTCCTTATATGGCATCTTAGTTGATTTTGGGGTACCCACACCACGCAGTGGTGAATTAGGGCCATTGGAGCTGGGAGGCAAAGAGGAAAACCATCCAGGCCCCATCTCTGACTTCTAAACCAGGCCCTCCACAGACAGAGTTTTAATAGACAAACCAAGAGCAGGGTCTGATTGTGAAGTGAGAGAAGGACCTGACAGAAGCCAGAAATGCTAGACATGAAGGCCACTCCTGACCATGGAATGGGCAGAGGTTAGATGGTTAGATGAGGACCCAGGCTCCTCATCCTCCCCATCCCCAGGCTTGAGTGTGGGGTGGAGGGTGGGACACAGTAGGATTGCCAAGGATGGTAGCAAGAGGCTGGAACTGAGTGGGCAGGGGGGACTCGGGAGTCGGCTCTAGGGGATGGCCAACAGTCTAGCTTCTCCCCAAGAACTGTCTGCGCTGAGGGACATCTTGGGCAGGCTACCAATAATGCCCACAAAGCCTGTGTCCTGAAATTTGGCTGACCCAAATTTCAGGACAGCTGACCCCAGGTGACCTCCCTCATCCAGACCCCCTCCCTGCTATCCAAAAGCCCAGGACACTCACAGACCCCACCGATCTAACAAAAAGAGAAGGATTCCCCCACCTCCAGGTGGCAGAGGCTGCAGGGGAGGTAGAGGGTACTTTTCTTTTTGGTTGCCCAGCAGCTGGCTCCCCATCCAAGTTTGGAGAGTCCTCACAGGGGGGAGTCAGCCTCCCCACAGCAACAGAAGTCCCCAAGCCAACAGTGATCAATTGAATAATTGACACCAGTTCCCCACCCATTCCTGTGTCCACATCCTTCACCATGTGACCTTGCAGTTCTTCCTCCCATGTGAAAGATATTTCCCCACTCTCGATTTTGGGCTCAGCCATGTGATTTGGTTGGCCAAAGGTATATGGACAGAAGGGTGTAAGTCCCGAATCTGGACCTTAGGAGTCCTCATGTGATTCCACTTGCCCTCAGGCAGCACTGCAAGAGATCATGGCCTGCCCAGTTGCTGATGCTAGAAGGATGCAAGACAGGAAGAACAGAGGCTATTGGCCACTCCACAGCCTTGCACCTGGAAGTAGAGCTGCCCAACTGAGGCGGGCCTGGAACAGGCACTCCTGGCTGACTCAGACACATGAAAAACAAACGTGTATTGCTGCATGCCATTGAGACATGGGGATGCTTGTTATGCAGCAGCAGCTGACTACCACACTGACATATTCACTTTCCCTGCTCCCCTGGCATTGGCATAGGATATGGGCTGGGCCAACAGGATGTTACTACTCAGGCACAAGTGGTACAAAGAAACAGCATCAGGGCAGGGCCATTTGGTTTCCAGGGTCAGCTATGGCTGAGTGTCAACAGCAGATGGTGGTGCCAACAGAGGCATCTGGATCTGCAGTGGTGGCAGAAGCATCCTCACCAACCAATCCCTTGGCATGATTTCAGCTGAGGCCCTGACTGCCTCACCCTTTTCATTCCTACTGGTTTTTGAGCCTGGTTGTCCAGTCTTCTTTCTTGCTGTTCTGTGAGCTACCAGTTTTCCAATATGCATGTCAGCTATTTAAATTGGCCACAACTGGCTGGATAGCTCAGTTGGTTACAATGCAACCTTATAACACCAAGGTCACAGGTTCAGATCCCCGTATGGGCCAGATGCCAAGAAAATAAATCGGCCAGAATCAGTTTCTGTTGGTTTCAAATAAAAACCACGACTTACATAAGAGGAGAAACTCCAGCATCTGTCACACTTCTATTGTAATTCTGGAACTGTTTAGTTACAAGTATCAGAATATCTGACCACTCGTCTCATAGGCAGCGCAGTCATTTCTCATAATAAGGAGTCTGGAGGTCAGAGGTGCCAGGATGCCACTGGTGGCCCCATGATTTCAGGGTTCTAGGAGGGGGCATGCCTGTGCCTCTCTTCACTTGCTCCTCATGGCCACAAGATGGCTGCAGGAGTTCCTGCCATCATGTCCTCATAGGAAACAGTAAGGGAGGGAAGGGGGCAACAGGCCTCTCCCTTGTCCAGAAACACCCAACCCCTTAGAGCTTGCTGGCCAGAGCTGGGAAATGTGCCCAGATCGAAAACAACCCTGGCAAAAACAACCCCTTAGAGCTTGCTGGCCAGAGCTGGGAAATGTGCCCAGATCGAAAACAACCCTGGCAAAAAGGCATTGCCAAGAATGGCTCAGCTGACTCTTGAATCAACCCCCAAGGCTGGGCACATCTCTGCTGGCACCAAGTCAGGGTTCTGTTGGTGTGGAGAGAGGAATGGCTGTGGCTGGCCACCTGCAGGGTCCATCATGAGGATGACAGGAAGACACGAATCATGCAGGGACCTGGCAGTGGGTGAGAGCACAGCTTGGCGGCCTCCTGCCCTGGAGCCCACACATACAGTTCCCATGGACACTGGAGGGAAGGAGGCTTTGCTCTCACCTCCTACCCCAGAGCCTCTCATTCGTATGACAAGCATTCAGGCTGGGCCCCTGTACTATGCACCCACCATGCTGGGCACGAAGCGTTGGGATGCATGGCCAGGTGCCCCTAGTAAAACCCGGGTGCTATGGCTCCATCACGCAGAGCAACTCTCCAGGGCCATGGGAACAGAGCTGGAGCTGCTTTCTTAGAGACAGAGCCAGGTCTGGGGCAGATTCCCACCTCACATGGCTCCCCAGAGGCCCCCTTGGCCCTCACTTGTTTCGAGGCCCCAGAAATCACACGTGGCCTCCCTCTCACGGGCCTGCATCCGATCGTCTTGTCCCGAGAGACAGCGTTTTCCCACAGCCCGAGCCCAGGTGCGGAGGGAGGTTCCTGCGGACCATGTCCAGACCTCATCAAGGGAGCAAGCTCTGGAAGCAGGATGGCTTCCCCAGGCCAGGGAGTGGTGGGCTCCAGAGCCCTCAGGGCGCTGGACTTGGGGTGGGGAGGGGCCAGGCTGGCCTAGGGGCATGTGCAGGCGTGGGCGTGTGCATGCGTGGGAGCTTGCGTCTGGCCATTTGCAAGCATGTAAGCACGCTAGTGTACAAGCCGGGTGATGCGTGGGCACACGAGAGCACGCATGTGCGGGCATGCACAAGCGTGTCACAGCACGCGTGTGCAGGTGTGTGCGTGCACGAGCGTGTTCTGCCTTTCTCCGAAGGACACAAATGTTCACAAAGTGAAGATTCAAGCCAGTTTCTGCTAAATTAAAAACAGCTTTTTCGTGTTTAAAGTTTACAATACAAAAAATAATTTTCCTTTCTTCCGGGGGGTGGGGTGGGGGTGGGAGTGGGTGGGAGGGAGGAGCAGGGGCCCCCGAGAACATTCCATGAACCGGCCCAGACGGTTATGCACAATCTATCTGGTTAGATACAGCAGCGCCCTCCGCCCAGGGCCCAACTGCTGCCAGCTCACTGGGGACAAGATGTTCTGAGGTGTGAGCTGATCTAGGGGACTTGCAGCTGGCAAAGGTTTCTCACTGCCCCCCTTGAAGAGGCCATGCCTCCAGCAGGAAAGGGTTCTCTTTGGGGGAGCTCAGATTGGGGCTGGGGGCTGGGAAGTTCTGATAAGTCCCCGAGGAGGATCGCTGCTTTTGTTTCGGTGCTCCTGGCAGCATGGGCTCCTTTCAGGTTCCCAACCAGGTTGCTATTTTAGCACTGCCCCCACCCCCATCCTCACGTAGGCCCCCATGGCTACCACACAGGAGCACCAGGACTGCAGTTGAGGTGACTTATGCAGATCTGCGTTTGGAGGATGAACCCAGAAACCTCCCCTCTTGGAAGGCCGTCTGTGAACATCAGGCATCCTCTGCCAGCGTGCAAACAGTAAGTGGCCTGCTCCATGCGGCCTGGCATGCAGCAAGGCCATCCCCAAAAGCAGGGGGCTGGGGGCTCTTTGTGGAGCTCTTGGGCCAACATGGAAGAGTGATGACATTATGCTTCCTTTAGGACGTGCCCTGCATCTCCCCCATCACCGTCTCTGGGGAGAGGGGCTCCTAGTCACCCGATCTGCACTTGGGCCCTGGGACTGAGCAGATGGAGACAGAATCTGCCAGGGCTGGGAGCCGCCTGTTGGCAGGGGCCGAGCGACATGGAGAGAATCTCGCCCCCACAGGCTGTCCCAGCCTGTGCCCAGGTTTGCCCTCCGTCTTCCAGGTGCTGGGGTGGAAGTCCTGGCCACATTTCTCACTGCCCCTGTCCCTGAGCCAAAACCCGGCCCCCCTTCCAGCTCCTCGGCAATGCTGGAAAAGGCCGAGGCGGGTGAGAGGAGCCCCCAAACACACAGAAGACACATGAGGAATCTGTGACCAATCAGGCCTCAGCCGCACAATCTCGGCACGGCGCCCGCTCCATCTTCTCACCATAACATTTTTATTAAATAAAGGGAAATATTAGGAGACGACGTCTGCGAAGGCATGAGGTTAATTCTCTACATGGTGAGTGGGTCACAGAGACACGGCATCAATCGTCCGTTAGCAGCAAGAGAGACACTTTAAGTTGCCCCAAGAGTACAAATCCCGTTAAGAAGACAGAACTGCTGGCGTCATTGAAAAAAAAAAAAAAAAAAAGGAAAACAAAAGGAGGTTTAGCGGTTAAAGCAACAAAAAGATTGTGGCAGGAGACCCTACAAAGCTCTTGAAGGGGAAGGCCTCACCACTTGCTTGACTTCCCAAGCAGGGTGGGCTTGGGGTCCCATGATGACCTAAAAGAGGGCTGGGCTAGGGTCACTTGGAGGGGTGGGAAGGAGGAAAGGAAATAAAAATCACCCAACAGACCTGCGGCATACAGACGCACTGTGAGATCTAAGCCAGCGGCCCCGTTCCAATGGCCCTGCCACCAGGGGCAAACAGGACAGGGGCGTCTCAGCCCTCACTCCTCGTTAGGGCCCACGTGACACCCAGTGCCAAACTGAAGACCCAACGCCCATAAGAACTGTCTCTGGGAGCTGGTTGTTTTATTTTCCTCCTGAAAGCAGACAAGTGAGTGTCCTTATGGTGCTGGGGTTGAGGACAGGAACAGAGCCACAGCTAGAGCCTCCCCCAGCAGCCAGGTGGAGGGGCAGGTGTAGGGGGCACTCATGGAGGGGGCAGACATGCCCTCGTCATCCGTCAGAACTGAGCTGGGGACCTTTAAGATGCCTCTCACTGGGGGCCGGCCCGTGGCTCACTCGGAAGAGTGCGGTGCTGATAACACCAAGGCCGCGGGTTCGGATCCCATATAGGGATGGCCGGTTCGCTCACTGGTTGAGCCTGGTGCTGACAACACCAAGTCAAGGGTTAAGATCCCCTTACCGGTCATCTTTTAAAAAAAAAAAAAAAAAAAATGCCCCTCACGGCTCCAGGGGGTCTGTTTGCCTTGGGGGTTTTGGGGGATTTTATTTTAAAAACACACAGGCAAGGGCCAGCCCGGTGGCGCACTGGAGAGTGCACCACTTGGGAGTGCGGCAGCGCTCCCGCCGAGGGTTCGGATCCCATGTGGAGACCGGTTCCCACTCACTGGCTGAGCGCGGTGCAGGCGCGACACCGAGGGTTGCGATCCCGTTACTGGTCAGTAAAAAAGACAAAAAAAGGAAAAAAAATACACAGGCAAGAGACATGGGAGGCGAGTTGCATACCATGGACTATGGGTCCGACATTAATAAGCTCACATCTTTTTTTTTTTTTTTTCCTTTTTTGTCTCTTTTTTCATGACCGGCTACGGGATCGCAACCCTCGGTGTTGCTCCCGCACCTCGCTCAGCCAGTGAGTGGCCGGTCTGTATGTGGGATCCGAACCCTCGGTGGGAGCGCCGCCGCGCTTCCCAAGCGGCGCACTGCAGCAGTGCGCCACCGGGCCGGCCCAATAAGCTCACATCTTGGTGTCTGAAACCACTGGGCTGGGAGGTTGGCAGGGGGGTGACAGTAAGGCAAAGCCATACAATGGCCACCAGAAGGGACACCCCAATTCCCACCCACCAGCTGGGACTTGCAGGGCAGGCAAGGAAGCTGCTTTGGGCATGAGTTTGCTGCTGTGACACATTGGCCTCTTGGCGGGCAGGCACCCTCGGTGGGACTCAGAGCCAGGGTTTGCCTCAGGAAGAAAGGAGAGAGAAAGGGACCGGGGGGGCATCCTCCACCATGATGTCCAGCGTCTGTACGCTGTCCACCAGCTCCGATGACTGCATGAGCGGGAAGCGGATGTGGCAGAGCACGTGGCTGGCACGGGGCCGCCGCGCCGGGTCATGCTGCAGCCAGCGGACTGCGGCACGGAACAGGTCGATCTCGGTGCAGCTCTGCAGCCGGTTGCTCTGCAGGAAGAAGACGAGACGCTCCAGTGGCAGGCGCAGAAAGTCCTCCTCCTGGGCGATCTGCAGGAAGTGCCGGAAGGTGAAGGCATCCACAGACTCCCGGAGTGAGGCCAGGCTGAAGGTCGTGGCCATCTGGCCAATGTTGAGGCAGGTCTCCACACTCATGGCCGCCTTGAGGAACTCCTCGCACAGCTCCACCACAGGCAGCATCTGAAGGAACACAGCTGCACCCAGCACGTCCTGCACACAGTCAAGGTCCAGGGTCACCTCAGCGCTGTAAGCGAAGTCAATGATGTGCCGCAGGCCACGGGCCGACACTCCCTTCAGTTCAATGACGTCCTGGTTCGCCTCCCTCATGCCGCCCGTGAACATGGCCCTGGAAGTCAGAAACACAGTGTAGGCTCGGGGAGGCTAAGGGTGTCGTGGCCGGCCAGGAATGGCCTGGCCTCAGGAATGGTGGCCCCAAGACACAGAATGAAGGGCACAGTCAGCAAGAGGAAAGCAGAATGGATGCTCATTAAAAACATGCAAAAAAGCAGGGCCGGCCCGTGGCTCATTCAGGAGAGTGCGGTGCTGATAACACCAAGGCCACAGGTTCGGATCCTATATAGGTATGGTCGGTTCGCTCCCTGGGTGAGCGTGGTACTGACAACAACAAGCCAAGGGTTACGATCCCTTTACCAGTCATTCTTTTTTGTCTTTTTCCGTGTCCGGCAATGGATCGCAACCCTCAGTGTCGACCCCGTACCGGACCGGGACCGGCAACGGGATCGCAACCCTCGGTGTTGCCCCCGCGCCTCGCTCAGCCAGTGAGCGGGAACCAGTCTGTATGTGGGATCCGAACCCTCGGCGGGAGCGCCGCCGCGCTTCTCAAGCGGCGCACTAGTGCAGTGCGCCACCGGGCCGGCCCATACCAGTCATTCTTTTAAAAAAAAAAAAAAAAAAAAAAAGAATGCAAAGAAGAAAAGAAAGATTCTTAATCTGTCCTAAGTTGTACATCTTCCTGTGAACAGCCACTCCCTGCTCTGCCCCCTGTATGGGGCCATGCCTGAGCCTGTTGTGACCAGACTGATGCTCTCATGTTAACCCTGCAGGAGCAGCCGGCCCAGGTCACCCTTGCTGGGGACTGCTAGGGCACAGGAACCAGGTGTGACTGCACAGGAGGTAACCACAACCTGTGGCTCTGGGGACAGATCTCTAGCCCCACCTGGATGCCTGAGCTCAGGGGACAAGACTGGAGCTCTGAAGCACTTTGCACCCAGATTCACAGAGCCCAGCCCCCACCTCCTCACTGACCTGAATGGGCGGCTCCAACTTTCCCAGCCTGGGTCTCAGCAACCGTCACAAGGGAATGGGGCAGCAGAGAGGGTCCCCAGGAGCATAGTACCAACCAGGGTCTGTGCTGGGGTCACTGCTGTCTCCAGAGAGGCCTAGGTGGTCAGGGAAGTGATATCTCCCCCAGCACAGCCCAGAGGAGCCAGCCGTCCACTGTATCCCCTGCCTCCCATGAGACCCCAAATTAGAGAGCCCAGCTCTGTCACCACCCTGCCCTGCTCTGGGAGGTGACACTAACATGAGAGCTGGTGAGGGAGGCAGGCCCCAGACAGAAAGTGGGAGGAGAGCCCCAGCACCTACTGAGAGGCTGTGGGAGGGTCCTTCCATGGGGTGGGCTGGCATTTCATGATAACTCTTACTACTGTCAGTGTACCTTCCCTGACAGTCGCCAAGACAGTCGCCCAGGATGGAGGGAATTTCTCTCATCCAAAAGATGTCCATCCCCCCAGTTGCGCACCCAGCACTAGATGGCTTGAGGCCACAGGGGCCAGGTCAGCTGTGAGAGAGCTGGCACGGGGCCACTGACTAACAGCTGCCCAACAGGTCACTCTTCCGTGTCTCATGGCCTTCCAGGAGCAGTGCCTGCCAGCTCCCCAAATCCTGCCCCTGCTTGTCCCCACAAGTCCCCCCAGGCCCTCAGGCATTGTGTGAAGAAGGCAGAGGCAGCCACGGGGACGGTAGGGAGCTTTGCCTTTTAAGGCCTTGCCAGCTGCAGTGCCAGCGCAGGGGAGCCTTTAAAGGACATTGCTGGCTGGGCTGGCCCACCCATCCCCAAACCCAGAATAAAAATAGAAGCGGGGCCCCAGTTGGCTTGGCTACCATGGCTCCCCGCAACAGCCTCGCCAAGCCCACAGGGTGGGCAGCTGGGGGGTGCCAAGACACACGCCTGAGTCTTGGGGAACACGCAGCCCATGGTGCACACCTGGACTGGGGCGAACCTAGGAACAGCCCCCAGGACAGTGTGGCTCTCTTGGTCGGGGTCACCACATGGCAGTAAGGAGGGCTCACTTGCTGGTCACCAAGGGAATAAGAGAGACCACCTCCAGCCCTGAGACAGCCCCCAGCTGAGGAGAACAGCCCCCTGCCCTGCTCCATGGGGCTCTGACTTCCATCCCAGACACAGCACAGGGACAGACTGACAGACCCACATGCCCCAAGGCCTCATCTGTCATGAGGGGGAAGCACCCACTGTGCAGGACAACAGGGAGGAGACCTCGTTCAGGACTCGGCAGGACGTGGGGGTTGCTGTGGTTCTCAGCGTCCCTCCAGTCCCTCGGCTGTGCCGCTTTAGACATCCTGAGAGTGGCTGTCATGACAGAAGAGACTTGTGTCCATTTTATCCCTGCTGGATCCCCGAGGCCTAAACAGAGCCTGGCCTATAGCAGGTGTCAAGTACAGACTTAGAATAAAAACCAGGTCAAGCTCTGCCACCCCGGCACAGATGCCGCTACGCAGGTACCCATGGGCCAACTCTCTCTCTTGGGCCTGTTCTGCCCAAAAAGTCTGAGCAAATACAAGCCTGGAAAACCCTGCAGGTCTGCCAGCCATTTGGCTTCTTTCTGAAATCAGAAGAGGGACCAGCAACGGGCCTCTCTCCCTTGAAGCCATCCCTCTTAGCAGGTGGCACCTCCATCCAGGCCCTGCAGGGCATACCCAGCCTGCGCTCACCTGAAGTAGTCACTGCAGGCAGCCAGGACCACCTTGTGCGCGTGGAAGGTCTGCCTGTTGATGGTGAGCACGACGTCCAGGAGCTGGCCCTGGGCACGGAGGGTGGCCAGGCCCTGCAGGAGGCCGGTGCTGTGGCAGGGTGCAGAGAAGGTACACTTGAGGGCTCCGTTCTTATCGGCCATGCTGTGGGGAGAACAGAGCGGGGAATGCTGCTCAGAGGCCTTGGAGATCCCGCATACATCACAGTGGAAAAGGACCTAGAAAACGCAGTGCTGAATGAAAGCAGCCAGACACAGGCCACCTCATGGGTGATCGCATGGATATGAAATGTTCAGAACAGGCAAATCCATGGAAACAGAAAGCAGACTGTGGTTGCCAGGGTCTAGGGAGGAGAAGTGACTGCTTAAGGCATAAAGGAAACTCCTTCTGGGGGGATGAAAATGTTCTGGAACCAGATAGAGTTGTTGGTGGCTGCAAAGCCTTGTGAATGTAGTGAATGCCTCTGAATCGTGCACCTTAAAATGGTTAGTTTTGTATTATTTGAATGTCAGTGCAATTAAACAAACAAACAAACAAAAAAAAAACAAGGGCGCAGGGGCCTTCCCAGTCCTGTATAAACCCTGCCATGGCCACAGTACCCTCAGACTGTCCAAGGCCCTCTGTGGTCCAGCCCCACAGCCCCCACCTGCCCCAGACCAGTGAATGAATGGCTTAGGAGGCCTTACACACCACATCATCCTCAAGACACAACGGGAGAAGGTATCATTGCAACCTCCAGGGTCAAGGACTCCTCAGCCCATGCTCCACCCCCACCCAGACACCCTGCCCCCTCCCAAGCACTCTGCTCTCTCCCCCAGCCTGCTCTCTCCCCCAGCCTCCCGCCCTCTGGAACTTACTCTCCCATTACTGGGACCAACGCCTGCCTGCAAGAGATGGCCAGGAATGTGGGCCCTGGTCTTTCCAAGAAAGCGGGATGAGACAAAAGGCTCCTAGGCCCCCCACCCACCAGCCCCAAACAAGGCCAGTCATTAAGAGGTTGATGTCAAACACAGGCATATGCCTGGCAATCACTCAATGCAGCCATTGCCACTGGAGGTCCCTGACCTCTTACAGGGTGCCTGCCTTGGTGGCCCTGCACAGACTCTTGGGAAAGGGTGGGTAGAGGGGCTGTGGGGCTGGGTGCTGACCATAGCCAGGCCAGGTGCTGCCGGCAGAGCAAGTTGCCCAAGCTCTAGCCCTGCCTGCAAGATGCTCAGAGTCCCAGAAGGTGGGAGGCAACACAGCATGGGGATGACCTGGAGTAGGGGACTTGGCGTGAGGCCTCCAATCAGTGCGAAGCCTTCGGGTCCCTAGGGAAGCAGTTCTGAGTGTCCCAGGAAGAGGGGAAAGGAGTCAGGAGTAGAGAGGTGTGGAGGCCAGAATGAGGGGATGTCCCGGATTCTTGTCCCAGCCCTGTCGCCACCATGATTAGACAATGACACATAACTATATAAGGCCCAGCCTCTTCCTGGGAGCAGGGAGCTTGGCTGTGTCCCAGGTGCCTGTGCCTATGACGCCAAACCCACCCCCTACAGCCCCTCCTGGGACCCTGAGGGTGTCCAGGGCCTCCCAACCGCCTGGCCTGGCCGAGGCTCCTGCCATCAGCACCCACCTGCCTCTTGCCTGCATTCTGCCTGGCACCTTCTCTGCACAGCATAGCACCAGAGGGTCAGGGCAGGAGCTAAGAACAAAAGGCCATGGTCAAATCCCACCACGGCACTGTGGACAGCTGGTATGACCTCCTGGAGCTGCCCTGCCAGAGTTGGAGGCGTGACGCTTCTCAAACTTTACTGTGCCTGTGAATCACCAGGGATGGTGTTAAAATACAGACTCAGACTCAGCAGGTACAGGGGGCCCAAGGATGGTGCTGTCATTGCTCCATGAACCCCGCTTGACACAGTGAGAGCTGGACAATGTGCATGTACACCACCTTCATCACCACGATCCCCTAGACAGTCATCCAGACTCAAGCCGGGTCCTGAGCAGTGTCTTGGGGCCCGAAATCAATAGATGCAGCTTCACGTGGCCTGCTCCTCCAGGAAGACTGCCCCAGCTGCACCATGGCCCTCAAGGCCCCAGTGCCTGGTCAGCGCTACTGCTCCCCACTGCAAACCAAGCGCCCACGGGCAGACTGTGTCTCAGGGCTGCCCCGGGAACCAGCACAGACAGGGATACCCAGGCTGGAGTCAGGGGACACTGGCCAAGTGAGACAAAGGGCCATGCCTCAGGACTCCTGAATCCAGGGTCCTCCCCCAGTCCATTCACTTCTCATTCATTCATTCACTCAGCTGACACCTCACAGATGGGGCCTGGCCTGCCCCATGACACTGGCTCTGGTTCAGGGGAGGGGGTACAGATGCTGTAGTGAATTAAATTATGTCCCCTCAAAACTCTCTGAAGCTTGAACTGTGTTCCCCAAGTTTTATGTATTAGAAACTTAGCCCTCACTGTGACTGTTAAGAGGGTGGGAGATCCTATTATGGTAATTGAAAGGTGGAGCCTTGAAGAGATAATTGGACTTTAGGACCATGCAGTAGTGAATGGATTAAAAAGGTGGTCAGGGGCGTGGTTCTGAGGGCTTTAAAAGAAGAGGAGAATCTGTCTCTGTCTCTCTGTCTCTGTCTCTGTCTCTCTCTCTCTCTCTCTCTCTCTCTCTCTGCTTCTACCATCTTGCAATGTGAGACCCCTGGGTCACTGTTGCCACCACCAGATGGACTTTGGACTTCCCAGCCTCAGAAACTGTAAGCTATAAATGTCATTTTTCTTTATAAATCACTCAGTTTCAGGTATTTTGTTATAAGCAACATAAATGGACTAATACAGAAAACTGATACCAGAGAAGTGGGGTGTTGCTTATAACAAATACTTGAAAATGTGGGAGCAGCTTTGGAACTGGGTGTTAGGCAAAGGTTGGACAAGTTTGGAGGACTCAGAAGAAGACAAAAAGATGAGAAAAAGTTTGGAATATCTTAGAGACTAGTTACGTGGTGGTGAGCAGAATGCTAATAGAAATATGGACTGTAGGGCCAGCCCATGGCTCACTTGGGAGAGTGCGGTGCTGATAACACCAAGGCCAAGGGTTCGGATCCCTATATAGGGATTGCTGGTTAGCTCACTTGGGAGAGCGTGGTGCTGACAACACCAAGTCAAGGAACTGTAAAGACCATTCTAAGGAGGTCTCAGATAGAAATAAGAAGGAGTTTATCAGAAATTGGGACAAAGCTCACCCTTGCTCTGAACTGGCAAGGAACTTGGCTGTATTGTGTCCGTGCCCTAGGACTTGGTAGAAGTTGGAACTTAGGAGTCGTAAACCAGAGTATCTGGCAGAAGGAATTTCTAAGCAGCAAAGCATTAAGGAAGCTGCATGGCTACTTGCAACAGCCTATGCTGAGTTATGGTGGCAAAGGCACGATGTAAAGCCAGAATTTAAAGGAGAAGCAGGGAATGAAATTTTAGAAAATTTGCAGCCTGGTCATGTGGCAGAGAAGCAGAGAGCATGCAATGGTGCAAGCCCAGCAACCCTTAGCTAAGAAGATTAGTACAAAGGAAAGGGATTATCAAGAGAAGGAGAAAAAGGCCCTGAAGGCATTGCAGAAGCCTCTGGGGCCAACCCTTCCATTTCAGGCCCAAAGACCTAGGGAGACAGAATGGTCTTGGGGAACAGGCTTGAGGAGCCCTCCATGGGCTCAGTGCCCAGAACCATCTCAAGAAGCTGCTTCCAGCACCAGCACCCCAGCTGCTTTGGATGCTCCAGCTGTGGCTAAATTGGCCCCAAGTGTGGCTGGACATGCAGCTTTGGAAAATACAAGCCGGAAGCATTGGAGGCATCCACGTGCTGTTAGATCTGCAGGCTTGCAGAATGCTAGAGCTGTGGAAGCTTGGGAGCCTCCACCCAAATTTCAAAGGATGTATGGAAAAGTCTGGGGGAAGAGATCTGTTGCAGGGCAGCGTCACCGCAGGCAACCTTCACTAGCTTATTAGTCAGGGTTCTCCAGAGAGGCAGAATCAATAGGATATGTTATAATTATATGAAAGGGATTTATTAGGGGAATTAGCTCACGTGACTATGGAGAAAAGTCCCACGATAGGCTATCTATAAACTGGATGCCGGTAGCATGTCTCAGTCCAAGTCCAAAGGCCTCAAAACCAGGGAAGCTGATAATGTCCTTGATATAAGTCCTGGAACCCAAAAGCTGAAGAGTCTCAAGCTCTGATGTCCACGGACAGGAGAGAAGAGTATATCCCAGATCCAGCAGATCAAGAGAGAGCTTCACCTCTTTCCTCTGTCTTTTGTTCTCTCCGGACCCCCAGTGGATTGGATGGTTCCCACCCACACTGAGGGTGGGTCTTTCCCACCCAGGCCACTCAGACTCTCATACTAATCTCTGAGGGAAACACCCTCATGGACATACCTAAAAAGATAGCTTTACCAGGTTTCTCAGCATTCCTTCATTGAACCAAGTTCACATCTAAAATTAACCTTCACAACTACAGCAATGCTGAGCAGAAATGTGGGGTCGGAGTTGCAGCAGAGAAACCCCATCAGCACCATGTCTAGTGGAGCCAGGAGAGTGGGACTGCCATGGAGACCCCAGACCTGTGGAGTTACCAGGGTGCAACGCCAGCATGCGAGAGTTAAAGCATCACCTGAGTACAGAAGAGCCACACAAGTGGAGCTGCCTGAGGACTTGGGGACCCAACCACCACACCAGTGTGCAGAGGATGATGAACATGGAGTCAAGTTATAAGATTCACCAGCTTTAAGATTCAGTGCACATCCTGCTGGATTTCAGACTTATTTGGGACCTGTTACCCCTTTCTTTTGGCCTATTTATCCCTTTTGGAACTGGAATATATACCTTATTTTTGTTTCGCCATTGTATCTTGGAAGTAGATAACTTGGGTGTTTTTGATTTTTTGTTTGTTTGTTTTTTAAAAAATGACCACTAAGGGGATTTTAACCCTTGACTTGGTGGTGTCAGCACCACGCTCTCCCAAGTGAGCTAACCGGCCATGCCTATATAGGATCCGAACCCGTGGCCTAGGTGTTATCAGCACCATACTCTCCCAAGCTTTAATTCACAGATGGAACTGTGAACTTTGGACCTCTGAGTTGAAACAAGTTAAGACTTTGGTGATGAAATGAATGTATTTGCATGTGAAAAGGACACGAGTTTTAGGGGGCCAGGGGCGGAATGTAGTGAATTGAATTATGTCCCCCCAAAACTCCCTGAAGCTTGAACTGTGTTCCCCAAGTTTTATGTATTAGAAACTTAGCCCCCCCCCCGACTGTTAAGAGGGTGGGAAATCTTATTATGGTAATTGAAAGGTGGAGCCTTGAAGAGGTGATTGGATTGTAGGACTGTGCAGTAGTGAATGGATTAAAAATGGTGATCAGAGACACGGTTCTGAGGGCTTTAACAGAAGAGGAGAGTCTGTCTCTTGCTCTCTCTGCTCTCTGCTTCCACCATCTTGCAATATGAGACACATGGTTCACTGTTGCCTCCACCGGATGGACTTTGGACTTCCCATCCTCAGAAACTGTAAGCTATAAGTGTCATTTTTCTTTATAAATCACCCAGTTTCAGGTATTTTGTTATAAGCAACAAAAACGGACTAATACAGATGTCATGGGGACATGTAAATGTAAATAACCACTAAGTGCTCTGGGAACCCGCAGCAGTTGGCACCACCTGAGGAAGAGAAGCCTAAATGATCGGGAGGAGGAGGAGACAGGTAGAGACAGACGCCTCTGTGCAACCTGGACAGCAGGACAGCGAGGGGGCAGACCCAGGATTCCCAAGTGCCCTGGCCACACAACCTTCAAATGTGCACACGGCACCGGAAGCCCTGGTGCACACATGGGACCAATCATCATGGAACAGGCATCCTGGCTGCACAGACTCGCAGGAATCTGTCCTCTGTGGAGGAGCATCAGACACATGAGGAACTGGACAGGGATCCTAAAGACTCAAAGAAGGAAGACGGGCTGGATAACAGGATGGCTGGTGCAGAGCGCGTGAGGACCCCGCCCTGTCAGCCAGCTGTGTGACTCGGCCCATTCCCGGATTCTCTGGGTCCCTGTTTTCTCAGCTGTCAAATGGGGCACAGATGTCACAAGGTGCAATGCTCCCCAGTTCCCATCCCTTCCTGGCAAATGAGGGACAACGGACTACCGACTTCCCCAGCTTCCCTTTGGGCTCAGGAGGTGGCAAGAATGACAGGGTTCTACATCCGACACTGCCCCTACAAGCCACCTGCATGCTATCTCCAGCCAATGAATGGGGATAGACAATTGGGAACTTGAAGCTCGAAACCACCCATACAGTGCCATCATGTGGTGGATGCCGAGGGAGCCCTGTGACCTCTCCATGGACCCCTTGTCCCACAGATCCTGTGCACAGCCCTGCCAGCCTCTGCCATTTCATTCTCAGCTGGACTAGTTTTTCCTTAGAAGTTCAAGGAGATTTAGGGGCAGGGTGGGAGGACTCCTTGTGCTTCTCCTAAGCCCTGGGGGTGGGTATGCACATGTACATTTTCAGAAGAAAAAATATCTTATACCAGAGGCAACTTCATCATGGGACCACTCAGTCCTTGGACATATATTTATCATGCTCCTCCATATATAAAGAGCATCAAGAAATCAATACAAAGCCAGCAACCTCAAAGAAAGATGCACAAAGGATGTGGGCTGATGGCTCATGAGGAAGGAAGCACAGCCAGCTGGAAAAGACCTAAGAGTCTTCCCTAACCCGTGGTAAGGGAGGGCACTCACTGAGGGTCAGCTTTGTGCCTCAGATAGTAATCGGGCCATCTGGCAGCAGACACTTCCACTCCTGGTGGGAGTATGAGGCAGGACCACCCCTAGGAAGGCATTTCAGTAGACCTAGCAATATTCTAAAGGCTCATGTCCTTGACCCAGCACCTCTGCTTTGCTGGGGCAGAGATGAGAAGCGAGCTAGCCACCCTTTGGGGCACAAAGAACGCAGTGCTGCCTTTGCGGAGGAGGGGGCCGGGGTGTCACACTTCCCTGCCTCCCCTGCTGTTACTTTCACTGAAGAATGGGAAACCAGGGAGCTGGCCAGCAGTTCTCCCAGGCACGAGATCTCTGGGTTCTCCAGCAAGAGGAGGGGCTGCCCTGCTGGCCTCTCAGAGGTGGCAATGAGGGCAGGCTGGGGTCTCTGTGGCCAAGCTGACTCTGGCTAGCTCAGGACCTGGAGGTCCCTGAACCTCCCCCTCCTCAGCTAGGCAGATACCAGCTGTGCCCTGAGGGCTAAGCAAGCAGGAGGCAAAGAAGGCGGCCCTCACGCCAGCAGCCCACGCAAAACGGCTTGCACAGCCGTGCTGCCACTCAAGTGTGACAACGGTGAACTGAGCATTCAAGCACCCCTGTCCAGGAGTGACGGCGGCCCTGGAGGCCCGCCCGCTGCTGGTTACGGGGAGCAGGCCTGAGCTGCTCCAAAGAGTGTGGGCAGCAGCCTTGTCCCCTGACCCCACGCCAGGCCCACCTCCTGGTGTCCCAGGCAATGCCACAGCACCCCACAAGGTTGTTTTCTTCCTCCCGTCTTTACATTCAGGACAGCTGTCTCTGAGGCCCCCACCTTGACACCCCTCAAGGCTGCACTGCATCTAGGGAGCATGGGAGCTTGGAGGTCAGCAAGGGCCAGAGCCCCCCACGCCTAGAGGGGAAGCGAGGCCTGGCCTGGGCGGAGGTGGGCAGGAGGCAGGAGGACTGGGCCAGTCCGATGACTAAGGCTCTCTCCAGCCTGCCCTTGGGACGAGGGAAGAACCCATTATTCAGGCCAGCCCCAGACTGGGGGCGGCCAGCACGGTGGGGCCATGGGCCCCCAGGAAGGCAGCAGCAGCTCTGGGCTGGTCCGAGCCTCCAGACGGCCACCCGAGTCACCGTCATCCACACGTGAGTCATCAGAGCCAGTGCGTCAGCAGCACCGGTCAGGGCCGTCTCTGGAGGCCACTCACTGCCTGCCCTGGCTGTGCCCTCAGCCTGGATCTGGCTTCTGCGTGATTACACGCCCCCACCACAGGCCTGGCCTGGGCTCAGGGCTGTCCCAACACCTCCCGGCATCTGCATCCCCTCAGCACTGCCATCAGGCATCCCAGGATGGACCCAGGCCTGTGCTGGACATGGGGACACCCCCAGGCCTGCCTGAGAACACCCCTGCTGCCTCCCTCGGGGTTCCCCAGCACAGGGGGCCACTGGGTCCTGCCTGCAGCTGACATCGGTCCAGTGGGACTGGATGGGGCAAACACCTACAGGTGGACCACCTACTAAAGCATCCCCACCTCTCCCCACCCCCGTGTCGCCTGCTTGTTGCCAACACCCCCTGCATGGGCTCCTTCCTTGCCCCCATGAGTCCTTCGGGGGGCCTTGAACCCTTGCCTCAGGGTCTGCTCGGGGAGAATCCAGTACAAGGCAGAACAACCTAGTGGAGAGGTCACAGGAGACACTGCAGCTGGTGCCCTGTTGAGGGAGCCCCGTGGGGGGTCAAGGAGCAGGGGGAGAGGTGGGTGCTGCCTCAGGAGCTGGCGGGTGGGGGACAGGGGGACCAAGCACCTGCCAGGGCGGGTGCTCCTCCGGCCCCTGCCTGGCTGCTGGAATCCAGTACAAGGCAGAACAACCTAGTGGAGAGGTCACAGGAGACACTGCAGCTGGTGCCCTGTTGAGGGAGCGCCGTGGGGGGTCAAGGAGCAGGGGGAGAGGTGGGTGCTGCCTCAGGAGCTGGCGGGCGGGGGACAGGGGGACCAAGCACCTGCCAGGGCGGGTGCTCCTCCGGCCCCTGCCTGGCTGCTGGCCCCATCCACATGGTTGGCTTCCCAACCCAACAGGAGGGATCCAAAGCTCCAGAACAGTTCTTTTCATTGGAATGTCCAAAAAAAAAAAAACAAGGCATAACAAGAATGAATTTCATGGAAACATTTCTTTGGGGTTTTATAAAATCCTCTCCCACCCCTACACAGAGCCCAGAGCACAGCCAGAACGGAGGCTGCCGACACTGCCCTGTCACAGGCTTCTCTGACACGCACATCCCTCGCTCCCTCCAGCGGAGAGCACGTCCCTCCCAAAGCCAGCTTGCTTTCGTCGCTGTGGTGGAGCGGGTGGCATGGCACAGCTGGCTGTCTCAGGACCAACGCACTGTGGCTCAGGGTGTCCAGGCCACTCCTGCCCAGGGTCCCACCATACATGGACGGGGAAGATGCTAGACTTCAGGGCACAGCAGGGGGACATCAGTGCAGCTGAGGGGTCTATGCCCACTCCAGCCCCTGCCCTGGCCAGCTCCAGGCCAGCAACTGGAACATCACCAAGACCATCCCCCAAAAGCCTTACCTGAGACCCAGCGAGAGAGAGGGAGACAGAGAGCCAGAGAGAGAGAGGAGGAGATAGAGACCCAGAGAGAGAGAGAGAGAGAGAGGGGAGGAGACAGAGACTCAGAGAGAGAGAGGAGGAGATAGAGACCCAGAGAGAGAGAGAGCAGGAGACAGAGACCCAGAGAGAGAGAGAGAGAGAGAGAGAGGAGGAGATAGAGACCCAGAGAGAGAGAGAGAGAGAGAGAGAGGAGGAGATAGAGACCCAGAGAGAGAGAGGAGGAGATAGAGACGCAGAGAGAGAGACAGAGAGAGGAGGAGGAGATAGAGACCCAGAGAGAGAGAGGGGAGGAGAAAGAGACCCAGAGAGAGAGAGGGGAGGAGATAGAGACCCAGAAAGAGAGAGAGGAGGAGATAGAGACCCAGAGAGAGAGAGAGAGAGAGAGGAGGAGATAGAGACCCAGAGAGAGAGAGGAGGAGATTAGAGACCCAGAGAGAGAGAGAGGAGGAGACAGAGACCCAGAGAGAGAGAGGGAGACAGAGATGCAGAGGGGGGCGGTTCAGGCTCTGGAGCTTCAGTGGCCTACTGCCCACCTTGGCCTCATTTTTCACACACACACACACACACACACACACACACACACACACACACACACTCACACACACACACTCACACACACTCACTCTCTCCCTCCCTCTCTGTCTCTCTGCCTGGCCACACTAGGACCTCTCTCATCCCCCGCCGACCCTTCAAGCCTGTCCACCCCTGAGAATAGCTGGACAGGGGTCTTCACACACAATATCACAAATCCCTCACCAGCCCAAGAGGTCAGGCAACGAATGCCCTCCTTCAAGATGGGGAAGCTGAGGCCCAGCGCAGCCCATCTCCCACTCCTGGCTGCAGGCAGTTCCTCCTCAATCTACACGCAACCTGCTGACTCCACCCAGGCCCTGGCTGGCTCCTGGGCCCATGTCTCCGAGGGTAGATGGGGCAGAGAGTGAGGGTCCCACATGCCCACAGAAGCAGGCCCAAGGCACATCTCACAGCTCTGGGTGCCATGCTCCCAGCCCATAGGATGATGTCGCTGTGTTCTGACAACTCACATTGGCTCTCAACTTATGAGGGAGGCCAGCGACCCCACACTCATGTAAGTGGCTCTCTCCAGGGACTGTTCAGAGGGCCCCATGGCCCACCTCCCTCCTCTCCCCATAGGCAGCCAGGGGTCCCATCTCAGGGTTGTCCTGTCCTGTCCATCTCAGGGGCGGCTTTTTCCAAGATGACTGTGGTTCTCTGGTCCCTGGCTCTCATAGGAGCAGAGAAGAGGTCAGGGCTTGTGGATGGACAAGTGTGGAGCCCAGGAGCAGTGACGGTCCCCACGGCAGAGTGTCCCAGCAGACCAGGACACCAAACTGCTGACAGATACCCAGGAAGAAGGGCCTAGAGACCCAGAGAGAGAGGAACAGAGACCAAGGGGAGGAGGACAGAGCCAGTGGGGAGTGACAGAAGCCCATGGGGAACAGACAGAGACCCAGATGGGTAGGAGGGATAATAATGGGAGGGGGAAGAGAACGGGAGAGGAAGAACAGAGACCCAAAGGGAGAGACAGAGACCTGAGAGGAAATTCAGTCAGAGATTAAGAGAGAGAGAGGGAGAGAGATCGAGAGAGAGAGAAAGGAGAAGCCATGTCCCTCGAGCCTGGGACATCAGCAGTTGGGTTGTGACTTCCCTCCTGGTCATCATGCTGGCTGCTCTCCTACATCTTCATCAATAATTCAAAGCAGGGCCGGCCCGGTGGTGCACTGCTATAGTGCGCCGCTTGGGAAGCGCGGCGGCGCTCCCGCCGAGGGTTCGGATCCCACATACAGACTGGTTCCCGCTCACTGGCTGAGCGAGGCGCGGGAGCAGCACCGAGGGTTGCGATCCCGTTGCCGGTCCCGGTCCGGTACGGGGGCGACACTGAGGGTTGCGATCCGTTGCTGGACACGGAAAAAGACAAAAAATAATAATAATAATAATTCAAAGCAGAACCCCCAGTGCCAAGGCCATCTCTGCACTGGGGAGCAGATCTGTGAGTGTCCTGGGCAGCCAGGTGTGCCAGGCAGTACCAGGCCTGAGCCTCGCTCCTCTCCCCACCTCGTGGCCTTCACACATGCGTCCTTCCTGAGCCCTGGGCACCAGCCCCCAGCTCACCCACCTTCATTTTCCTCGTGGTCCCACAATCCACAGCCATCCCTTGTGTGTCCATACTTGGCTCCGGCCTGTCTGTGCCCATCAAGCAGGAACAGTATGACAGAAGACAGGGCGTCAGGGAGTGCCTGGCAGGAGGCAACTATACAACCTGCCTGCACCCAAGCCTGGCACCTCCAGACAGCCCCCAACTGGTGGCCAGCGAAGCTGAGGCTCAGATAGTGTAGCCAGCAGCCCCAGTCACACTGGGCCTTAAGGGAGGCAGGCAGACAGGTCCTGGAACCCACGTTCACCTCAAGAGAACCATCACTAATGCCCCCAAGGACCCGATGAGGCAGTGCTGGGAGCAGAAGGCTGCGGCCTGCCCATGCTGCATGTCACCAGCCCCACCAGAAGGCCAGGCAAGCCCCTGGGCCCCCCATTCCCTGAGCTTGCTCAAACCTTCCAGAAAATGGGGGGTTAGAGGGCCAGTGATTTGCAGGCTGTTGCCCCAGGAACATGGGAGGTGCCCCAGAGAAGGAAGGGGGCAGAAGAGTCAGCATAGTCACCCCACACCCACTTCTCAGGGGTCACCAGGAGCCCAGTGTCCCTGGCCAGGCCATGATATCCTGCCCCCACCCCCGCCTCTGACTGATGCCCCTCGGAGTCCAGGATGTGTAGGGTGCTGGCTGCTGCTGATGCACAGGAGAGCCTGGGGGCTCACCAATCCCACACTCACCCCACGCCGGCTGCTACTCAAGGCCAGCAAGGAGGTTCCGCCACCGAGATAGAAACCCTAGGAGGAAAGGGGGTACTCAGACCCCACCTCCCTGGCCAGCAGCAAGCTCTCTGCCTCTACAGCACCCCTTGTCCTGGCTCATGGCCACACAAATGTCATAGCATCCCCATCAGAACAGTCCGCACCAACCAAGTGAGCGCCCGCACTGTGCAGGGCTGTCTGCCAGGGTGCTGCGGTCCTGGTTCCCGGCTAGCCTCTCAGCAAGCAGCCTCAAAAGGGGACACCACTACCATCCCCACTTGACAGATGGGGAATTTGAGGCACAGAGAGGTTCAGGCACTCACCAAACAGTAAACAAGAAGCAGAGAGACACCAGGGCCAGCCGGTGAAGGCCTTCCTCAGCCATAAGATCTGTCTCTCCACAGGCCCAGGCAGGTGGGCCCCACGATCACCACCATGATACAGGTGGGAAGACTGAGGCTCAGGTGGCTGAGACCCCTCACCAAGATTCTGCCTGAGCCAGAAGGACGGATGTGAGCTTGACAGCAGGAAAAGCAGAATGGCGGCCCCTCCGGTCCAGCCCAGGGTAAGGATGTGGATTTACCCCACTAATCTTCCCAGCTGCCCAGCGAGAGAGGGAACCTGCCGGTCCCTAGCTCATCAGCCAGCCGGCCCCATAATCTTCAACCAGGCAGTCCTGCTGTCTTCCCTACTTGCCACTCCACCTGGCACATCGTCACCTCTTTCCAGCCTGAATCCCTGAGGCTGAAATGGGAGCCCCATGAGGTCCAGGCAGGGAAGGTTCTGCCTCCTGTGGTGTCCTTGTGCCCACCACCACACCCAGCATGCGTTGAAGCTTAGTCATGCTTGTCAAATGGACGGGTGGTAGGTGGATGGATGGGTGAGTGGATAGGTGGTGGATGGGTAGATGGTGGGTGGATGAATGAATGGACAGGTAGATGGATGGATGGGTAAGTGGAAGGGTGGATGGATGGACAGGTGGGTAGATAGGTGGTGGGTGGGTAGATGGCGGGTAGGTGGATGGATGGACAGGTAGAAGGATGGATGGGTAGGTGGAAGGGTAGATGGATAGATGGGTGGGTGGATGGATGGACAGGTAGAAGGATGGATGTGTGGGTGGGTGAGTGGATAGGTGGTGGGTGGGTAGATGGCGGGTAGGTAGATGGTTGGACAGGTGGAAGGATGGATGGGTAGGTGGAAGGGTAGACGGATGGGTGGGTGGGTAGATGGGTAGATGGGTGGATGCATGGGAGGGTGGAAGGGCAGATGGACAGATGAGTAGACAGATGGACAGGTAAGTGGATGGATGGGCAGGTGGGTAGATGGATGGACAGGTAGAAGGATGGATGGGTAGGTGAAAGGGTGTATGGATGGGTGGGAGGGTTGATGGGTGGGTGGGAGAGTAGGTGGACAGGTGGAAGGATGGATGGTGGCTGGAAGGGTGAACAGGTGGGTGAGGTGGCAGATGGATGACTCCTAGGTGGCAGCACTGGGCTAGAGCCCAACTCCTCACTTTGCTCACTGCTCATCCCCCCACGTGGCCTCCTGGCCCAAGTGCTTGTGCTAGGTATGCTATCCTTCGACTGGGATTGACCAGGAAGTCCGCAGCAGGACTCTCTGCAGGACATCTGGCCTGCACATCTGTGCTCATGCTGTTCCCTGTGTTAAATGGCTGACTCCTCCCGGTCCCCCAGACCCTCCTCCCCACACTGCACTCCCCAGTCCACGGGCTCTTCCATGCTCAGTGCCTTTGCCACCTCCACCTTGGAGCTCTGCAGAAGTAGAGTCCCTGCCATGCCCTCCCTGGCCCTCACAGCCCAGCTGGGTCCCCCTGCCCAGGGCACATAAGCCGGCAGGTCTTGTACTGAGGCACCCTCTGCTCATTCTCTCCCATTGACTGAGACTGCTCTGTGCAGCGGCCCATCCCCCGACTTTATCCGGCTGCGCTGGGCTGGGAAACAGGGCCACTTGAGTGAGCAAAACCCCTCTGCTCTACAGATCAGGCAAGCAGGCGCATGACTGCACAGCCCCAAAGGACCCCAGTGAAATTCCAGCACTGCCGAATTCCAGCACCTCAGAGAGGAAACGTGCCATGAGGCAGCCCAGCCCACTGCCTCCCCTGGCGGGGCAGACATTGAGGCCCCAAAACGGACAGGGCTGGCAAACAGCTCGCGTCCATCCCAGTGGACCTGGGCTGGACGTGGGCATCCCCATGGCTCAGCCTGGGGTCTTCTGATGACAACGTGCATTTAAGTGTCAGAAGGGAGGGCCGGCCTGTGGCTCACTCGGTAGAGTGCGGTGCTGATAACACCAAGGCCACGGGTTCGGATCCTATATAGGGATGGCCGGTTTGCTCACTGGCTGAGCGTAGTGCTGACAACACCAAGCCAAGGGTTGAGATCCCCTTACCGGTCATCTTTATTGAAAAAAAAAAAAAAAAAAGTGTCAGAAGGGGCCTGTCAGGAATACCTTCATTTTAGGGGTGCCGACATTCCTCCCCTCTTCTCAGAAGGGCTCACTGTTTTCCTCAGTGACTAGTCCCAGGATGGGGTGGCCCCTCTGACCCAGTCAGAGCCTTCCCTGGGACTTCTGGAGACACCAAGATGGAGATTCGCCTTCCCCGTGGGGTTGCTGGACTGGTGGGGGGCAAGGTGGGGTCACCTTTCCACCAGGTGAGCAATACCCAGACAAGAGGGAAGGCAGAACTGAAATGGGAGTCACAGATTCCAGCGGAATCCTTCAAGCCTTCAACTCCAATGTACATAAAACTGGACCTCTCCCTGTACTTGTTTTTATGCTTTAAACTTTTAAACTTCTGGTTTAAACTTTCGGTTTTTAATGGAGGATCCTTTGTTACGTTTCTGGCTCTTGTAACCACAGGGGCCTTGGATGTCAGAAGCCTCAGATTCATCTACAGCATTCCAGAGGAGCCTCTGGAAAAACCTCCGTGGAGTTAATACTCCTCCAGCTGCCGCCTCTGCCTGCACTGAACACGAGCTGCCTACCGGGACCGGGGCTGGGTCGGGACAAGGAAGCCATGCTGAGGGCCATTCCAAGGGCAAGTGAGCAGCAGCTGTCCTCAACCTGAGCCCCGCCTGTCTGTGATGAGACAGACGGCTCCACTGCACCCACCACAACTCCTCCAAAAGGTCAGCAAGCTGCCCACGCCCCCAACCAACACGAAGTTCAGCAACTCCACTTGCTAACATGCTGGAGGCGTGACTAGGGACAGCAGAGGGGCCTGATGCCGTCAGCGGCGGCAAGGAAGACACCACCCATCATCTGTCCAAGTGACTCACTGGGAGCATAAACATTTGTGTGCTCCTGACTGCCCTGCCTCACGCGACAGAGACCCACAAGAAACCAGGGAGGTAAGGGGGCAGACAGAGGGATCAAGAGAAGTCCTCCTGGGACTGGCCAGACCTCACCAACCAGAACACTCGGTGATGCCTTGAATGACAGCCCTGGAAAGTTTCCATGTGGAGGGTGACTCAGGCCAATGAGGACAAAGAGGCTGCCTCAGGGGTGGTTAGCAGGGCTCCCCTAGTGCCTGTTACCTCACGGCCACCTTGCCACCCCTCGCACCCCACCCCGGGAAAATGTCCCCCTCTCAGCTCCAGTAACAGAGAGTTCCAGTGACCACACGCTCCCTGCTCCACTGCCTTCAGCAGACCGCCTCCAATGCTAACATCCCATGGAGAGCAGAACTCCAGAGAGCCAGCCAGACTGCTCCCACCCGGTTCCATCGTTGACCCCTGTGGAATTTCAGTTGTGGTGTCAGAGAACATCTTTGGCCTTGATCCTCGAGTGACCCCCCTCAAGGCCTTTAAAAGCCCAAAGGTCCACCCCCAAGATCTCCAGTATGTTCAGTTCTGGAAGCCCTTGCTCTCTCAGGCAAGGTCTGCGAGTCCCAGGAGCCGGCTACTTCCTCCCGGATCGCAGTGATTCCATGCACGCTGTGGCAGTGGCACATGAAGCTATCAGGCACGCGGCCACTCAGGAGGGGTCTGCTGATCTGCTCGGCAGGCAGGCATGCGAGGGAACGCTGGCGCCTGTGGGGACAGCCCCATGACTTCTGAGAGGCGCTCTTTGGAGAGACAGGGAAGGGCGGGGGCAGGAGGGGACCAGAGGCCTGGGGTTAACAAGTGTTAAGAGAGCTCGTCTGCACAGCTGCACAGCGGCTACCAGAGGATGAGGGCCTGCCGGCAGTGGGGACCCAGGGCTCGGCTCCCACCTCCCACTGCACACAGCTGCACGAGAGAGCGGCTGTCGCTTGCATCTCTAGCTGTAAGACACAGCGCTAGCTCTGCTTGTTAACCACATGGAACACACGCAAAGTGGCAGTGTGCAGGGTGTCTCTAGGATGGGACTGGCTCACTGACGACGTGCCTATGAGACTCTGCTACTGTACCCCACCCCCACTGGTTAGAAAAAGTAAGGGAGCGAGGAAGGACCCTTGTCCAGCCAGGCATGGAGGGCTGTCCCAGAAGCCTCTCAGTCAGGCCAGTTTCTCTCGCCAATCCATCGCAGGCTGTGGGGGGATGCATTTGCTGGATCTATACTCAGGGACTGGGCTGGGGCTGGGGCCACCAACGGCAGTGGAACCAGTAAAGCCCTGCCCTCGGGGAGCGCATGTTCTAAGGGGACACGGATCTTAAGCATGTAGAATGTACCCTGACAACAGGGAAGGGCAGGGGACACAGAGGGTGGGTGGTGGCGCCATGGTGGACAGCATGGCCAGGCCCCAGGAGGCAACACGTGAGCCGTGCAAATCGCTGGGACAGCACATTCCAGGCGAGTATGCTCCGGAGAGCAGCAGGGCCAGCAGGGCTACAGAAGCTCACGGGGCAGGCGAGTCACATCGAGAAGTGGATTTTGTTCTGACAGCAAGGGAGCCCCTGGTGTCAGGCAGGGGAGCGGCATGGTCTGACGCCTGCCTTTGGAGGATCCCGTTAGCTGGAATGGGAGACGGTGGCCAGAGGGCAAGAGTCAATGGTGGTTCAGAGCAGGGAGGAGGAGGAGGAGGTGGGATGAGGGGCTGGACCCGCTCAAGGAGGGACACTCCTGGGCTGGGAACTGCTGGCTGGAAGACCTGAGGCCCTCACGGACTGTGGGGGGCCCAGTTGGTACAAACCCTGAGCAAGGAGAGGCATGAAGGGCTTTTCTGGAACAGAGGAGGGACGGCGAGTCCCAGGCCAGATGGTCACCTCTGCATCCACTGGACACTTGCGGGCAGTGTAGCTGCTCGGGCCCAAGAGGAGCCTTGTCCTCTTGCCCATCCCACAGGTCCCCCTCGCACCCACCAGTCTATGCGCTGTGGAAACCTGAGCGCCCTCTGCTTCTGGTCA
>NW_007728147.1:329285-329504 GCF_000696425.1 Galeopterus variegatus | reverse complement strand
TTTTTTTTCACCTCCCACAGGATGACTTTTTGAAAGAGCACTTTGTAAACAATAAAAAGCTGTGCATAGATGAGGGAAATGCTGTGGTGAGGATAAGTATACTTACCCAGGACCTGCAGAGCCAAAGAAAATTAACAAGAGTTGTCCTTTAATCATGTGCCAGGTACCAGGCACACGGCTAGTGATCATTTCATCTTCACAACAATGCTGTGAGAAAAA
>NW_007728147.1:326149-328967 GCF_000696425.1 Galeopterus variegatus | reverse complement strand
AGTCCACTGAGTCCTCTGATTCCATTGAGTCCTCTTGAGTGCACTGAGTCCTCCAAGCCCACTGAGTCTTCCCAGTCCATTGAGTCCTCCTAGTCCACTGAGTCTTCCCAGACCATTGAGTCCTCCGATTCCACTGAGTTCTCCGGGTCCACTGAGTCCTCCGGGTCCACTGAGTCCTCCAGGTCTACTGAGTTCTCCGAGTCCACTGAGTCCTCCGGGTCTACTGAGTTCTCCGAGTCCACTGAGTCTTTCCAGTCCATTGAGTCCTCCAAGTCTACTGAGTCCTCTGGGTCTCCTGAGTTCTCCGGGTCCACTGAGTCTTCCCAGTCCATTGAGTCCTCTGAGTCCCCTGAGTCCTCTGGGTCTACTGAGTTCTCCAAGTCCACTGAGTCCTCTGATTTCATTGAGTCCTCTTGAGTGCACTGAGTCCTCCAAGCCCACTGAGTCTTCCCAGTCCATTGAGTCCTCCGAGTCCACTGAGTTCTCCGGGTCCACTGAGTCCTCCAGATCTACTGAGTTCTCCGAGTCCACTGAATCCTCCGGGTCTACTGAGTTCTCCGAGTCCACTGAGTCCTCTGATTCCATTGAGTCCTCTTGAGTGCACTGAGTCCTCCAAACCCACTGAGTCTTCCCAGTCCATTGAGTCCTCCAAGTCCACTGAGTCCTCTGGGTCTACTGAGTTCTTCGAGTCCACTGAGTCCTCTGGGTCTACTGAGTTCTTCGAGTCCACTGAGTCCTCTGATTCCATTGAGTCCTCATGAGTGCACTGAGTCCTCCAGGCCCACTGAGTCCTCTGGGTCTACTCTGATTCCATTGAGTCCTCATGAGTGCACTGAGTCCTCCAGGCCCACTGAATCCTCTGGGTCTACTGAGTTCTTCGAGTCCACTGAGTCCTCTGATTCCATTGAGTCCTCTTGAGTGCCCTGAGTACTCTGATTCCATTGAGTCCACTGAGTCTACTGAGTCCTCTGATTCCATTGAGTCCACTGAGTCCTCCAAGTCCACTGCGTGCTCTGATTCCATTGGGTACTCCAAGTGCACTGAGTCCACTGAGTCTCAACCGTCGGTGGGCGGGCTCGATCAGGAAGCAGCCATACCGGAACTCTCAGCCTGAAGTAGAGAAAATGGTCATGACCTTAGAGCCATATTTGCCGGNAGGGAGGGGAGAGAGGGAGGAGGGAGGGAGGGAGTTGTCAGTGATGGGCCATAATAACCATATACATTGTATATTGACAAAATAAAAATTTAACGAAAAAAAAAGAAATCCCACCACCACCACCACCCTTACGTGTTTTGGATGTTAAATTAAGTTTGGCCTAAAGGTTTCTTCAGACACAGTGAATTATAACTTAACTTGATGTGTAAACAGACTAAGCTCCTTTTGTAAGCTGACTTGATGTGCAAGCAGACTAACCTACTCTAGTAACAACCGAATCTCAGCCAGTTACAGGCAGCCAGCTGTTCTGTACCTCATTTTCATTTTGTGTCTGTCACTTCCCTTTTTCTGTTTATAAATCCTAACCAACCACGTGGCAACAACGGCAGAGCTGTTTGGTATCTGTTCTGATTCTGAGGGCTGCCCGATTCGTAAATCATTCTTTGCTCAAATTAAAATCTGTTAAATTTAATTTGTCTGAAGTTTTTCTTTTAATATGGAAAAGAGCTTCCTGTAAAGAACCATCCTTGTGCATATAAATAAGACCCATAGATGACACCCTTGTCCACTATGACAAAGTCAGACTCAGACCTTCCAAATTCACATTCTTTGTCTTATAAATAGTTAATCTGTTTGTCTCCACTGACCAATCTGGATAAAATACCCACTAACTTGACTTGACCAGACTTTAGATGCTTATCTCCTTCCCCCAAGCCCCTGAACTTTGGCCCACCCTTGAGCTTGAAGCAAGCATTGGGAGCTTAAGGAAGCACCGGAAGGAGGAACAAAACCCCCCACACGGTCCCTCATGAAAATCAGCCAACTTCAAAAATAGACATTTTCTGCTCAACTGTCCAATCACACCACCTGCTGATGCCATTCCCCACACCTGGTTCTTCCTAGCCTTGTTTACTCCTCCCTATAAAGGAAAAGCTCTTTCTACCTGACCTTTGAGACACCCATAGATATCACGGTCCGTCAGAGCGATATATCCTATTGCAATAGTTCTTTTCCCCTGTTGCAATAGTCCCCCTTCCCAATTGCAATAATCTCTTCAAAAAAATCTTCCCTTCCTAAGTCTGAATTTGTTTTTTTGACACTGCCTAAAGATGTGGTTTCTACTACTTTGTAGAAGTATATTTCTCCTCTGTCATATTTGCTCTTATTTATGATTTCCCTTTTAAGGATTTTAAGTATTCATCCCTGAATCAGAAGACACATAGGTAGAGAGATCAAACCCTTCAAGGGTATTAACAAGCTTCCCACATACTTCTTAGGTTAGAATGGTAATGAATAGGTAGGAGGGCTGCTTCCATATGCAAACACCTCCAGATAATCAATTCTATTCTAATGTCTTGCTGGCTGCAGAATCACAGCCTCTGGGGCCTTTAATTCACTTCCAGCTTATTCCTGGGGTGCCAGGGCATAACAAAGAAAAAAGAAGAAAGTAGATAAAACTAAAATATTTCATCAGATCACAGCAAGTTAAAGTCCTGGCTAACTCCAAGCTTCACAGAGTATCTTTGTCATCTTATCTCTGAACTAACCCAAATAAAAGGTTTGCAAATGTTGACAAACTATCAACTTTGCACTCTTGCAAAAATTTATGTTATCCTTGAGGTTCAATGACATTATTTTCAAAAACAACAGTGAGGAGATGCG
>NW_007728147.1:323428-325555 GCF_000696425.1 Galeopterus variegatus | reverse complement strand
GACAAACTATCAACTTTGCACTCTTGCAAAAATTTATGTTATCCTTGAGGTTCAATGACATTATTTTCAAAAACAACAGTGAGGAGATGCGGACTAGCACAAGATTGTTTGACTTGTGAATTTAGTAATAAGTAAAGTCATTTGTAAGTTAAAAATTGTAAATTGCTTTTAATTATGCATATTTAATAAATTCCTCACTGAAATCGTAGTTAATATTAAACATCCAGGGTACATAGTGTCTATAGTCGTGGGGTACACTGTTGCTTTCCTGTTGTGAAGTTTCTGGTGTGCACTGTCATTGTTAGCAGGATCAGTAATGTGCTCAGAAATGTTCGACAACTGGATCTAACAGGAAGGGGTAGGCCCTGATGTGCAGCACTTGAGAATTTTCGTGGTATATGTGAGGAAAATGGAGTCAGTATAGCCAGGACCCCTCACCTCATATCCAGCTGGAAATAATTCAGCACATCTGTTGTAAACAAGTTATGTAAGAGTAGTGTTAGTGTGCATGCATGTCCATATACTCCTTGGCTTGTTGCCACTATTGTGTACTTTCGGTAAAAAAGGCAGCAGCTCTGAACCACTGGCTGGCAGAACTTGCATAGGAATAAAACATGTCTTTCCTGTTATCAGCCACCCGAATTATTTTTCAACTGCCTGACTCATGACCTGCACAGGACGGGGCAAAAGGGTCTGTGACTCCCACCGTGGCTAATTTCAAACTATAATGTGACTGCACTTGTAGTTGAGGAAGAGATGCTTAGTAGGACACCATAATATATAGCATTTCTCTCATGCAGATATAATAGATGTCAATAACCTCAAGAGTACAGATACTAGTAAAATGTAATAAAATAATAAGGAAGCAATGAGTTTTAAGTATATAATTACCTTAGTTTTTATTATAGCAATTTTATTCACAATAAAGTTTAGAGCAGCTTTTTTTCACAACCGCCAAAAAGTGGAAACAACCCAAATATCCTTCATCCGGTGAATGTAAAACAAACTGTGATACATCCATAAAATGGAACACCGCCAAAAAGCTGCAACATGGATGACTCTCGAAGACATTACACCTAGTGAAAGATGCCAGACTCCAGAGGTCACATCATGTGTTATGACATTTATGTGATGTCCTGGAAAAGGCAAATTCACAGGGATGGAGAACAGGTCAGTGTTTGCCGAGGTTAAGGTAGGGTGAGGGCTTGACTACAACAGGGAAGCATGAGAGAATATTTCAGCGTGATGGAACTGCTCTGCGTTTTTATTGTGGTGGGGTTTACATAAAACTATACATGTGTCAAAAGTCATAGGACTGTACATATAAAAAAAGTTAATTTTATGGTATTTTTACATGAATAAAATATTTGTACCTAAATATATATTTGTATGTGTGTGTATATATGTGTATATATATATACACACATATATATTTCCCTTGAGAAGTACTTTATAAGAAATTATCCGTATCTGGGTTTCTGCCAGAAAAGCTGCTTTGGGGGACTCTGGCAACACTGGTATTCTCTGGGCCAGTTTTTCTATCTGTAAAACAAGAAAATCAGTCTAGAGCAGTGATATTTTATTCACTTTCCCCCCCAAATTGTGTCCTTGGGCACTTCCTTTGTGGAAGTGGGTATGTTTGGAGAGAAAAGACATTCAGCCTCCACTGGCTCTGGACCCAGGGATTGCATCAACCAAAGCATTTGCACTTTTAGTTTGTCTCGTATATTGTCTGTCTGCAGACCTCTGGATTAGAATAGCTGGTCCCAAACCACATCCCCAGGCACCTGAGGAGTTTGAACAATCCTAGATTTCAGGGCCTACCGCTGAGGCCAACTCGTTTGTCCTTTGGGCAAGTGCACCTGTGAATCCCAGTGGCTAGCCAGACCAAGGTGCTGGCTCTAATGGTCAGCGATTCTGAACAAGATGTTTGGGGGGAGCTGGCATTGTGATCCTTGCTTTATAACCTGTGGGTACACATGGATTAAGCATAACTGGAACTCTGAAAAGGCTGCTAAGTCTAGCCCTTCCTGATGAAGGGTCTGAATGGATCTTAAACCTTTTTATTTTTTTTCACCTCCCACAGGATGACTTTTTGAAAGAGCACTTTGTAAACAATAAAAAGCT
>NW_007728147.1:319391-322638 GCF_000696425.1 Galeopterus variegatus | reverse complement strand
AAAAAGCCTGTCATTGCTTTGACACCAGAGGAAACTGAGCCTCTGAGAGGCCCCGGGTCATATGGAGTGGTGGTGACAGGGAAAGGCAGGTCCCAGCCCACAGTTCCAATCTTCCAAGCCAAAGCCTGTCAGAGGAAACCCTGAGGACTGAGACCAGGCCTGCTCTGTCAGCATTTGCCCCAGAGAAGGAGACTAATGCCACTTTTCCTCGAAGGCTGGTGGGAGGTAGCCAAAGACTCTTTGAGACCTTGCTGCCTGGAACAGCACTCAAAAAAACATCTTTTTAATTTTATGTAGTGGAATGCTTTCTTTGAAAGCTATCTTATGCTTAGGTGCAATCTAGGAAATCAAAGTTGGGCACTTGTGGTTGAAGGTGAAAGCAAGGGTGGCCTGAGACTCCCAGGGTTTGCAGAGCACCATTTGAAGGCCACTTGTCTAGAAGGCTGGCACTTACTATAAGAGATATGGGAGATGCTAGGATGCCTAAGGCTCTGGCTTTGGGTTCCAAAGAATGAGGTGGGATTCTGGTGGACTCCTCCTGACAGGGGAGGGCTGTAGGTTTCCAAGCCTGCCACATGCCTTGGATGCTGCTGGCAGGTCCATCTGCCTGGCACCACCTGCCTTCACCTCTCTGGCCAGGCCCTAAGGGTCATGACCTGGCACTCCTGGGGTAGGAAACTTATTTTCACCATCTTACATTTGGTGAGTTTATTCTTCAAAGATATAGACTACAAGGTTAAAAACTGCCCTAACCCTCCCTTGTTGCTTGCCCTTATAAAAGACATCAACTGATTTTCCGTATCAACAGAAGTAGAATGTTCAAGTTGAGATCTGGGTGTAGGATCAACCGCACATCCGCACCTCTGCCCCGGGGGCGGGGCTGGCCAGGATGCCTGACAGTTCGGCTCCCTTCCAACCGACCTCCTCTTAGACGTCAGAGCTCCCACTCCTCAGGCAGTTGGCCAGGTGCGCAGTGTTCGGGCCAAACAGCTGGAACTCCACGTGGATGAGCGGCTTCCAAAAGCCGTTGCTGGTCCAGACAATGGGCAACCGGCAGGGACGCGGCTGGTACTTTACGAGGCGGGCAAAGCAGAGGGTGCCGTGCAGCAGCGAGGGGCCCTGCATCATCTCCACACGGCGGATGAGCTCAGTGATGCGGTCACCGGTCGTGGAGCCGCGAGTTGGGCACGGTGGCCACAGGCACCTGCACATACTGGATGTCCCCGTCTAGGGCGTCCGCTGCCTCCGCTGAGACGTTGATGACCGCGGTGATCTGGATACTGGACAGCATGAGCTTGTTGCTGGCAGCCACCCCGTTGCTGATGTACAGGCTGCCAGTGATCTGTGAGAGGTCCCTGGCCAAGGGACTGAACCACAGGGCCCCCGGGGGTGCATCACCCTGGCCTAGGGTCAGCGTCCAGCGAGGAGGGAGGCATGCCCCTTTCTGCTGGATCAAGTCCACTGAATCCTCCCAGTCCATTGAGTCCTCCGAGTCCACTGAGTCTTCTGGGTCTACTGAGTTCTCCGAGTCCACTGAGTCCTCCCAGTCTACTGAGTGCTCCAAGTCCATTGAGTCTTCCTAGTCCACTGAGTCTTCCTAGACCATTGAGTCCTCCGAGTCCACTGAGTTCTCCGGGTCCACTGAGTCTTCTGGGTCTACTGAGTTCTCCGAGTCCACTGAGTCCTCCCAGTCTACTGAGTGCTCCAAGTCCACTGAGTCTTCCTAGTCCACTGAGTCTTCCTAGACCACTGACTCCTCCGAGTCCACTGAGTTCTCCGGGTCCACTGAGTCCTCCAGGTCTACTGAGTTCTCCGAGTCCACTGAGTCCTCTGGGTCTACTGAGTTCTCCGAGTCCACTGAGTCTTCCCAGTCCATTGAGTCCTCCAAGTCCACTGAGTCCTCTGGGTCTACTGAGTTCTCCAAGTCCACTGAGTCCTCTGATTCCATTGAGTCCTCTTGAGTGCAGAGTCCTCCAAGCCCACTGAGTCTTCCCAGTCCATTGAGTCCTCCGAGTCCACTGAGTTCTCTGGGTCCACTGAGTCCTCCGGGTCTACTGAGTTCTCTGAGTCCACTGAGTCCTCTGGGTCTCCTGAGTTCTCCGGGTCCACTGAGTCTTCCCAGTCCATTGAGTCCTGCGGGTCTACTGAGTTCTCCAAGTCCACTGAGTCCTCTGATTCCATTGAGTCCTCTTGAGTGCACTGAGTCCTCCAAGCCCACTGAGTCTTCACAGTCCATTGAGTCCTCCTATTCCACTGAGTCTTCCCAGACCATTGAGTCCTCCGATTCCACTGAGTTCTCCGGGTCCACTGAGTCCTCCAGGTCTACTGAGTTCTCCGAGTCCACTGAGTCCTCCGGGTCTACTGAGTTCTCCGAGTCCACTGAGTCTTCCCAGTCCATTGAGTCCTCCAAGTCTACTGAGTCCTCTGGGTCTCCTGAGTTCTCCGGGTCCACTGAGTCTTCCCAGTCCATTGAGTCCTCTGAGTCCCCTGAGTCCTCTGGGTCTACTGAGTCCTCCAAGTCCACTGAGTTCTCCGGGTCCACTGAGTCCTCCAGATCTACTGAGTTCTCCGAGTCCACTGAATCCTCCGGGTCTACTGAGTTCTCTGAGTCCACTGAGTCCTCTGGGTCTACTGAGTTCTCCAAGTCCACTGAGTCCTCTGATTCCATTGAGTCCTCTTGAGTGCACTGAGTCCTCCAAACCCACTGAGTCTTCCCAGTCCATTGAGTCCTCCGAGTCCACTGAGTCCTCTGAGTCTACTGAGTCCTTCGAGTCCACTGAGTCCTCTGGGTCTACTGAGTTCTTCGAGTCCACTGAGTCCTCTGGGTCTACTGAGTTCTTCGAGTCCACTGAGTCCTCTGATTCCATTGAGTCCTCATGAGTGCACTGAGTCCTCCAGGCCCACTGAGTCCTCTGGGTCTACTCTGATTCCATTGAGTCCTCATGAGTGCACTGAGTCCTCCAGGCCCACTGAATCCTCTGGGTCTACTGAGTTCTTCGAGTCCACTGAGTCCTCTGATTCCATTGAGTCCTCTTGAGTGCACTGAGTGCTCTGATTCCATTGAGTCCACTGAGTCTACTGAGTCCTCTGATTCCATTGAGTCCACTGAGTCTACTGAGTCCTCCAAGTCCACTGAGTCCACTGAGTCTCAACCGTCAGTGGGCGGGCTCGATCAGGAAGCAGCCGTACCGGAACTCTCAGCCTGAAGTAGAGAAAATGGTCATGACCTTAGAGCCATATTTGCCGG
>NW_007728147.1:315229-319015 GCF_000696425.1 Galeopterus variegatus | reverse complement strand
TACCGGAACTCTCAGCCTGAAGTAGAGAAAATGGTCATGACCTTAGAGCCATATTTGCCGGCCCCCCGCGCTGTGGTTTCCATGGCAGTCAGGAATCGGTCAAGCCTGGTCTTCAGAGAAACCCCGGCCTGGGCTCCCTGGCTCCTGGTCCAGGGAGGCGGGGCCGCTCTCCCGCTTACCCGCCCGCGATCCCAACCCGCTCCACTGCAGCAATTTTGTTGAACATTTTAAATAAAATTTGGTAATTTCCTCAAAATTTCTTGTGGAGTTTGAAATGCTGTTCACTAACCCCTCTAAGCACAAAAAGAAGAAAAGTCATTTAATCTACCGTATTAGATATTAAATTTAGAACAGAACTATTGAAAGTGAGGGTTTTTAGCATTGGGGTGGATCTTAAAGGAAATGCCTTCTCTGGAAAATGTTAAGGTGGGCTAAATCCCGGTTCCCTGGGATCATTTCCTTAAGGACTACCTAAATAGCTCTATGAGATTTAGGCCCCAAAGGCCAAGTGAAGGCCTTTCAAAAACAATCCTGAAGTCAGAGGAGATAATGTCCTCAACTACCTGGAAGCTGTTACTGATTTTTCAGGAGACATCTACATTTCCATAAAAGCAAATATTCTCAAGTGCCTGCACAGTCCCTGACTTGCTATTGATGTTACTGTTATTACTCAGGATTCATGCTTTGCCAGGCCACAGCCTAGAGGTTTCTGAGGGAATGTGATCCTGCCAACTTCTTGATCTTGGATCTCTAGCCTCCAAAACTGAGAGAGAATAAATTTCTGTTGTTTTAAGCACCCAGTTTGTGGTACTTTGTTAGAGCAGTCCTAGAAAACTAGACCTCTCTAGTCTTTTAGTCATGAAAGCATTCCTTAATGCATGCAAATCAGAGGGACGATATTATAGGAACAGCCTTGAATTCACTCTCAAAAGACAAAATTATTCCCCAGACCTCACTATTTTAAATGTAACTTGTAACAGATTACTTGCACCACACTTTCCAACCAATCACAGTACACCCCAGCAACTCGCCACCAGAGCTAGGAACTGTTGATCCCATCTACACTTTCATTTTACTGAGAAAATGGAGATCCAAAGAGGCCAAATGGCTCAGCAACAGTGACACAGCCATTTAACTGTGTGTTCCTCCTCATGCCTGGCCCACTTTGTTCTAGCCACTGTGTTCTGTAGTAGCACAGGTAGAAAAAGACAACCTGTGGGGTGTGGGGGACACCTCATCACTGGTTATATCAGCCTTCAAACTTTGCCCTCAAACTCCAGTTTAAATCATTTTATGCAGGATGGCTGAAGGCTGAAACTTCCATAAGCAATTCTGCTTGTAGCTCTGACTTTGCAGGCTGATAAAGTGATTTATTCAGGCTACCATACAAACTGAATAACTGCTCAGTGCGCCAGGATCAGGATGTGACACGATACCCTGTGTCAGGACACAGATCTTAGGCAGGAGAGGAAGAGCATCAGTGCTTTGATATTGCCTGATTATTAAACCCTCCTTGGACAGAAAAAGTAATGGTGAATATAGCAAGAAGCCTGCAATGTAATTTTTTTTTTTTTTTCCTTTTTTGTCTTTTTTTGTGTCCGGCAACGGATTGCAACCCTCAGTGTCGCGCCCGTACCAGACCGGGACCGGCAACGGGATCTCAACCCTCCACGTCGCACCCACACCTCGCTCAGCCAGTGAGCGGGAACCGGTCTGTATGTGGGATCCGAACCCTCGGCGGGAGCGCCACTACGCTCCCAAGCGGCGCACTATAGCAGTGCGCCACCGGGCCGGCCCCTGCAATGTAATTTTGAAGTGAGTGGTTTCTCTGCACCTCAAACAAGAGTCTTATACAGTCATCAAACGTAGCCAAGATGAAATGTCAGAAACCAGGACATAAGGAATTTATAAGCGCAATTAAGTATGTAGTATCTTTAGCCTGAAAAGATGTCCTCCCAGTGAAGATTCCCTTCCAACAAGATGACTTTGCCGTTCTAGATTTCCTGGCATCCTTGTCCCATTTGCTTCTTATCTGAGTATTAATGTAGTTTTCATTCATGTTCCCGAAAATAATAAATCTCCTGTTTTTTAGATATAACCAACAATGTTATAAGAAACTAACTTCTTTTCTAGTAAAGATTACCATCTACTCTTCTTAGAAAGAAATTGGAGACCACACAAATAATGTAAAATTTCAAACAACACCTTAAAGGCAACCCAAATACCAGGAAGTAGAGTACTGAGTTCAGGTTCAAAAATCTGAGTTTCAGCAGGATAACTTCCCTGAAACACTGGAAGGGGAAATAGTCAGGGAGCAGTGCTGGGAGATGCCAAGGGTCCGGCCAAGCCAACAGATCTGAATTCTAGCCTGAGGTACTACAATAGTTTCTATATAAGAGAAAAACATGAGGGCCAGGAGCCAGGCAGAAAGTAACCAGGAATGGAATTGGGAGAAAGCAAGGAGGGTGCTAGACAATTTCTTTTAATGAAATGAAATGTCATTGAGCTGAACTGGATTAAAGATAATGATAAGACATTTTTCTTAATGCATGCAACCAAATTTATTTGTCAATTAAACCAAAGGGGTGATTTGAGGCCTGTTGAAAAATCAGTCTTTCTCAAAACCACTTACTTCCTTAGCCAGTCACAGTTCCTATTCTTCTAGAATGTAAATATGGCTGTCTTGCCCACAATCCTGTAAGGAACAGTCTAAGGTGCAAATGGTATCCACTGCATTACTGTGATTGATTGGATCAGTAGTGGACACTTGATCCAAGACCAGGCAGTCCACTGTCTAACCCAATCAAAATTCTTTCTCATTATTTAAATTAAGAGGTACCCCAGCTGTACTCAGTGGATAGAACATAATTGAACAAAAGGGCCAAGTGGACTCTGACTGAACTCACCATTTTGGTGTAGGCTAATGTGTAAATAGAGGATACTGATCTGCAGAAGAAGAGAATGGTGTGACATAAAAAATTTTTAAAAAGGCATATACTTCAGACCCTGTGTTCCAAGAAAGAGTGAGAAAGACAAGGGGAAAGTAGCTGCCTTAGGTAACTGATTGCACAGCAATCCTCAGTCTCAATTTGTATGAAATACCTATAGGTACTTTGCTTCAGTGAGGTTTCTGTATCCTTTTGTCAAATCTTTTGTCAAATTTTGGCCAGAGCAGCACAATTAGTTATTCCCCTCAGTTATTCCACTGTTTTCAAAAGATCCCTACGTGGGTAGAACTGTCTTCTAGAGAGAAATACAGCTCTGGGGAAAGAGGGGATGCTAAAAACAAATGATCAAAATTGCATTCTAAAATAAAATGCATGTGCATATATACATCTGCATATAAAACAGCATAGAATATTACAGACTCATTGGTGTTAAATGGAACAAGCTTAACTTTTCCTTTGGGAAGGATATAGTTAGCTTCACTCACAGATAACAATTGCTCATAATTATCTCAAATTCCACTGATATACGTATCTTTTTTTGTCTATTTTTCTTATCTCTCAAAATAATAAAGGATGTTCTGAATTTTACCTAAGGGAAAAGCAGTGATTTCTATGTTTCTACAAGAAAAATTCTAGGTGAGAAAAGTGGAGCAGGCAAAGTAAAGAAGGACAATTTCATCATTTTTACCAAATACAAAAGAAAAGTGGATCATTTTGTTCCCAAACTGTCAGTGGAAGGCAAGATTCAAAAAGGAAAAAAGTGCTGTGAAAAGAACTTTTTTTGATGATTTTTGGCTGCAACATGCAGGATTACAGAAAAACACAAAGACAAAAAAAA
>NW_007728147.1:313742-314472 GCF_000696425.1 Galeopterus variegatus | reverse complement strand
AAAAAAAACATAACCAGAGACCTAGATTATCAGACAGGCATCTCCAGTTTCGACATGAAGACCCAAAGATCATCACTCTAAGAAAATCATATATAAATGACATATTCAAAATCATACTCAAAATATAATCATGCCAACAAAAATCAAAAGCAAGAATTTGCTTTTTTTTATTCAAAGGAGGAAAAATCTGTAGAAAAAAATGAAGATTAAAAAGCCAGCAACAGCATTCTGCCCAGAAGAGAGCAGTCTGGCCTGCTGTCATTGCTGATGCGGCTTGTTCTCTGATGTCAGGGTGGTTTCATGCAAGGTAGTTCTCTCCAGAGAACCCGGAACATTGTAATGACAATTCAAGCCTGCTAAAAAAAGAAAAAAAGAGAGAAAGAGAAAGTGTTGAAGATTTTCAATGTATTCTCACCTTAAAAGACCTTTCTATTACTTCAACAGAAGAGCTGCCTTTGTGGCTGATTTTACATGCTTGCCTTAGTAATTTCCTTTGTGGATGGAAAAGGGCTTCAAAGTACTATAATAAAAAGTATAATAACAGCATGTCCAGAAAGAATTATTTTGTAAACAGATCATTCTGTAAAAGAAGCTGTTTATATCAACTCTGGTTACCAGCATTTTGAGTGCAATGGGCAGAAAGGGTTCATTCATTATGTGTATTTATACATAAATACACTCGGGTGGCATATTTAACTCTAAAACAGAGGATGACAAAACCATATGCTGG
>NW_007728147.1:312804-313535 GCF_000696425.1 Galeopterus variegatus | reverse complement strand
TTGGGAAAGGTACTTAACCTTTCCAGTTTCTTCATCTATCAAATCAGCGTAAGAGGACCTATCTCATAGAGTTATTTGGAAAATTAGGTAAACTAAAGTGCAGAAATCACTTATCACAGAGACTTATGATAAGTACTGAATATATCAATGTGGTGTTGATAATGACAATAATAACAACAATGAGGACGATGACATTAATTTCAAGTACATCCTTATTATGAATTAAATAATGATCTATGTGGTGTGTGCCTATGCTCAGGTCCAGTCCAGACATTTGTTGTCACCATGTTATTATATTCATCACTCTCTGGGTTCCTCCAACTCTTTTCCAATGGTGCTGGTATGAAAAGGCCATTTTCTTGTTTCAGGTTCCCTGTAATTCTTTGTATATAGTTCTTAGTCTTTGGACCTACAAATACATAAAGTTCTCTTTAAATAGAGTCCTTAAAAATATTTTTTCTTCCCCTATTATTCCCTGTAAATGTGACCTGATTACTTTACTTGCTAGTATAGGAATGGCACGTGTTTTTCTGTCTGAAGCTGCAGATCTTTAAGCTCAGCACAGCTCTTTGTGTTCTTTGGCATGTCAGTACTCTAGTGGACAGTCATGTTCCAATTTGTGTGCTACTAAGAACAAATTTCCTAATTGTGCAAAAAAGTGATACCTCCTATGTAATACCATTAAGCATTACTCCCAACCATTAAATTATGTCATGGTTAACTGTTGTTTA
>NW_007728147.1:302016-311949 GCF_000696425.1 Galeopterus variegatus | reverse complement strand
TAAATTATATTATAAATATAGCATGGAATAATGACGTTGAAACCTTCACACAATTGGTTTCAGTCTGCTGAGACCACGTTTGTTGCTGCATGATGAAGCTTCCTTCATCTGGGAGCACCTAGACCTGAAAAACATTCAGTAGGACAGCGTGATGCATCTATTCCAACTAGTTGCAAAAAATGGAGAGAACAAAAGCATGAAACAGCTCTTCCATCTTCCATCTTACTCTGTCTAATATCGCATAAATTTTTTTGCATACTTACTAACTGTAATTAGTCTATTCATGAAAAAATTAAGCCTACCTTTCTACTCAAATGAGAAAGTAAATGTTTTCATGCAGTGTCATCATTTTATATCATCTTGGCTTCAAAAGAGGGTCAACTTGCCACCAAGAGAGGAGTCTTGAGGTCATGCTCATGGAGCTTAACCATGAGTGAGCCATGGATGTGGACCCCACAGCTCTGATGATTGAAGTATTCAAGGTAAGGGACCTCACCAGCTGGTGACTAAAAAACTGATTCAGGTAAGATTCAATTATTCCATAACATTATCCTAGGCAGAAAATAAAACAATTTGTTGGGAAAACTACTTATTTTGTCAACATTTGTGATTCCTGTTTTTCAGCTGAGTCATTTGTTTCTGCCAGAGAGGTTGAAAGATACCCTCATAAAAGGGCCTAGAAAAACACAATGAATACCCTTAACCTGATCTTAAGCCAAAGAAGGCAGAAGGAATCCAGGACAGTGGACCCATGCCAGAGGAACAACAGTTCTCATGACATTTCACCTGACTACTCAAGTAAAGCAGGCCCATTCAGAGCACCTCATAGCCCACACCATGAGCAAACTGAGACATCGTTTTTCATCTGAACTGTTAAGTAGGTACCACTGCATGTAAAGGTTGTTCAACAGTTAAGAAAACGTTAGAAATGTCCAAGAAAGTAACAGAAGAGTAAAATTCAGTGAGAAAAAAATAAATATTACAAATTTATGTTGCAACCATATCCCCGAGGACTGTTGGCAAAGTCAATGCGATCAAATTCAAACTACCACCCATTCTTTCAAATGCATCAGTGGTTTGTTTGTTTGCCTCTTACCAACCCTTACAGGTCATTGGAACTCAGTTTCCTTGTCTATAAAATGAAAGCGTTAGACTAGATAATATGTAATATATCTATATGAAATGATATAAAATTTTATTGTATTATAGAAAATTCTATTCTATAGTATAAAATTATATATTATATGAAATATAATATATAATTATGCATTATATTATTTGATTCATTAAACTAACCCCCTAAGACACGTAAAATCTTAAAACAAAACTGTGAAGAACCAGTATTCATTGTTAGCATCTGACAACCTCTCCACACTGTGCGCAACTCTTCCTAGTATAACCCAACTTCTTCCAATTGAGTTATCTGATAAATGGATGTTTTACTTGCTAATAATGACTTAATATGCTACTCCTTTCATGGGGCACTTGTATTTTAATAAAAGACTGTAAGAAAGGCAATGCCTTAACCCAAATAGTAGAATTTCAAGCCCAGCAGTAAATCAACATAAAAAAAAGAGGGGGGCAGTTAGGAGGTTGCTTTTCAACAGCACAAACTTGGTAGTTGTGCACAGCACATGTCTTGAGAGTTACAATTAGTTAGTTTCCTTCAAATTTACAAAAAGACTTTATTAAACTCTCAGGGCACTCCTTTTCTCAATTGGCCATTGCCACAAAATTGCTGTATAGCAATCAAACATGAAATCTCAATGACATACAATAAAGAAAACATGTTATTTTTCACACTTTGAGGGGTTCTGCTGATCTAAGCTAAATGTGGATGATCTTGAATGGACTTCCCACTCGTCCATGGTTTGTCTAGCTCATTCATGTATCTTTAAGGTTAGCTCTGTATCAGTGAGTAACCTGGGCATGCCCTTTCCATGGTGATGGCAGAGATGTAAAGGTGCAAGGGCATTAGACAAAATCTCTAAAAGGCTAAGTTCAGAAGTGGTACGCTGGCATTTCAACCACATTTATCGACCAAAGAAAGTCACATAATCAAGTCCAGAGTCACAGTAAGAGGGTACCACAAATTTACATGACAAAGAACATGGATAGAGGGAGGAGTGAAAAATTGGAGTCATGTCTCAGTCTGTTCAGGCTGCAACAATAAAATACCATAAACTGAGTAGCTTAAAAACAATGGAAATTTATTTCTCACAGTTCTGCAAGCTGGGAAGTCCAAGATCAGGGTGCCAGTATGGTCAGGTCCTGGTGAGGGCCTTCTGTACTGCATACTGCTGACTTCCCACTGTGTCCTCACATGGTGGAAGGGGTAACACAGCTTTCTGGTGCCTCCTTTACAGTAGCACTAATCCTATTCACAAGGACTCTGCCCTCATGACCTAATCACCTACCAAAAGACCCCACCTCCTAATCCCATCACCTTGGGGGTTAGGATTCCAGCGGGACACAAACATTCAGACCATAGCAAGTCATTAATACAATCTACCACAAGTTCATCATTAAGCAAGAATTATTTGAGTTTCTCTAATATGAGAAATACGTTCATCCCCATCCCAGGACCCCCAAAAGTTTTATTCAAACACAAGATCAGATTGGAAGTTTAGACAATGGGTGTGAAGGCAGATCCTCTTGATCCAGAAACGTATGAACAAAGAAGTCAATATGGCTGCCTCACAAACATGGAGCATATAATTATGAAACAGCAATGGGATAATCACAATAAACATTCCAACTCAAAAAGGGAAAAATTAAAGGTACATAACAGCCACTGGTTTATAGCAAATCTGAAATCCTTCTGGGAAAATGTTTCCATGTCCCTCTGCTTTGGGAGATGTAAATATTCTTTGAATTGACCGTGGTCCTCTTTCCTGAAAGTGGCTCCCCAATTCATTGTTGTCCATGGATCTTGGCTTTACCCTCTAGAATGTTTTTTCTTTACATCATTCTCCTTGGTCATTTCTAAAGAGCTCACTGGAAAATATGATCTTTGAGAAAAAATTTTGGCCTGATTCCAGGTCACAAAGAGTTGGAGGCCCAGAGGCCTTCTAACATTTTGTATTGCTCAATCCTTTTTATTCTTGACAAATGGCAATTCTGCTGGTACAGATTTCTCAAAAATGTTGTGGGTTTCCAATGTATTTTATTCATTTTACTCCCTGTATCCAAGGCCATTCTTAGAGTGCAATTCTTCTAGATACCTCTCTAGACTTTGGAGGGATTGCTACATCAGGCAGCTGTTGACCATTACCTTAAGATTCCTAAAAGCACTTGTATATAGCAGAGAGGATATATTGAGCATCATCCTGCTTCTTTCAGAAGTGTTAACAAAAGGTCATATATCCACTTTCTTGACTTGGACTTTACTCTGAGGCCATCACTTCCTGGCAGCAACCTAAGTTTGATCTTTCTCTCTGCCTACCCCAGACTTTATTTTACTCACAATCTGTCACTGACTGCAGAAGCCAGAGATGAGAAACAATTTTATTTTCCAATATCACAAGAGATTGTTTTACAAAATAAGTCACCATTTTTTTAGTCTTCTATAAAGTTTTCTCACAATTTTTCCAGCCTCTCACCAACTCCCAGTCCTAAAAACAATGCTATGTATTTCAGGTATTTGTTGAAATAACATCCCATTTCAGGTTACCAATTTCTATATCAGTTCCATTTGGTTATAGAGAAGACCACAACTACCTATTCTCACAATTCTTCATTTGGCTGATCTGCTGATCACAGCTGAAATTGTTCATATGTCTAGGAGTTATCCATTAAGTGAAAGAAGCTTAGAGGTAAAATAATTGGGCTTGAAGAATGTGGTGTATTGTATTGATGACTCCAATTTTTCAGTTCTTGCTATGTCCTTTGCCAAGTAATTGAATAGTGCTTGGGTTGAGTCATATGACTTACTTTGGCCAATAGAGTGACGTCAAAGTGACAATGTGCAAATCTGAGCCTGTGCTCCCAAAGACCTTATGTATTTCTGCTTGCACTCTTGTGCTTTCATCATTTCCACGAAAAGGACATGTAAATGAGACATGTGTGGAGCAGAGCTGTGTAACCCCAGCTGAGCCCAGACTAAGTTAGCCAGTCCATATCAGTAATAGCCAACTTGTTACCTGAAACAATGAAGGACATAGGAAAATGCGACATCTTTAAAGTGACAAATGAAAACCAAAACACTCAGCCTAGAATTCTATATCAAGAGAAAATATTCTTTAAAAAGAGAAATAAAATAAAGACATTTTCGGAGTGACGATAGCAGAGAGAATGAGTCTTCATCATGCCTGAACTACAAGAAATACTAAAAAAGTTCTTTAGGCTGAAGAGAAATGATAACAGATGTAACCTTAAGTCTTCAGGAAGATGTAAAGATCACATCAAAGTGTGTGTGTGTTTAATATTTTTTAAAAATTGGTTGCTTTAAAAAAATCAACCATGAGTTATGGGAATTATTACATATCTAGAAGTAAAATACAGGACAACAAGAATAAAAAGAGAAGGGGGAGGTAAGTAAAAAAAGACTGTTGCAAGGCTCTTACAGTGTTCAAGAGATAGCATAATATTATGTGAAGATAGACTGTAATAACTTAGATCATATTATAATCTCTAGGATAGAGCACCCCTAAAAAAGTACTAAAAAATATACAACTAGAAGGTCAATATATAAAATTAAGTACTATAATAAAACATGGGGGCTGGTTGGTTAGCTTAGCTGGTTAGAGCACAACGTTGATAACACCAAGGTCAAAGGTTTGGAGCACACACTGGCCAGCCACCAAAAAACAAATAAGTAAATAAAATGTGAATTACCAAAGATGGCAAGAAAGGAGGAACAGAGGGATAAAGAGCTTCATAGGTGAATTGCACCGAACATTAAAAAAGAAATAACACCAACCTTACATAAATCCTTTCAGAAAAATGAGGAGGAAGGAATACATCCCAGCTTGATTATCAAAACCTGTAAAGACTATTATAAGAAAGGTAGAGAACAATATGCATCATGAACACAAAAGCTCATAGGAAAATTCTAGCAAATTGAATCTAGGAATACTAAAAAAAAGAATAATAAAGCATGACCAAGAGGTATTTATCCTAGAAATGCAAAGTTGATTTAACTTTCAAATATCAATGTACTGCACTTCCAGTTTCAGCTCCAACATATAAAAAACTTGGAAGTCACCTCTTCAGTTCTCCCAACAATAACAACAACAAAAGATTAACAAATTGAAAATCAACAATTCTTCTTACATCCATCAGAGAATTGTTGCCACAGAGCAAACCACTGAAAACTAGAGAGACATATAAATATGGAGAATCACAGCTGACTAGTAATAGAGTCCACTGGAATAATAAAGTAGGAACATATAAGCAGCAATTGACAAATTGCTGGAGGCTGAGTGTGGACTAGCTTGGGAGTTAAAAACCCCTAACAACCTACTTTTGGGTAGACAACACACTTTTATGAGTTTACCTCCAGGAGCGCCATCAGGTTCTCCCAGTAAAGATCAGAGAAAAATAGTTCCCTGTTCAGCTGGGTGAGGGGATAGGGAGAGAAAGTAACAATTCTGAAATATGCCCAGGGGAAAAGGTAACCAGTTTTAAATAAGCACAGAGCAACTGTTCTCAATAACACAGAGTTGCCTTTAAGGAAAACTGCTTTACCAGAACCTTACCTGACCTGTGGGAAGGGCAATTAGACAACTCCAACCCCTATGTACATTCTCTCTCACATGTAACACAGAGTTGCCTTTAAGGAAAACTGCTTTACCAGAACCTTACCTGACCTGTGGGAAGGACAATTAGACAACTCCAACCCCTATGTACATTCTCTCTCACATAAGGGTACAAAAAAAGGGGCTAAAAAACTTTCCTGAGGGTCACAAACCAAGGGCTCAGGCCCACTAAAAAACCTGACATTTAATTATAAGATTATAGCATGGTTATCCTCCCCAAACCCTACCTACCGCATTGACGGGACTCCACTATAACGTCAGTGGGTTATAACTGATACAGCTGCAAGGTACAGACTCTATTTAAGAAGGAGTTTCTAGGGAAATCCAAAACAACAGGCAAGACAAAAACAAAGACACAAGAGGAAATTGAGTCTCTGACAATTACAGCTACAGAAAATAGTAAACACAGCCTAATTCTTAGCAGATAAACATAAAACCTCACACTAAAGATCTATTTACCTCAGTTCCTATTACCCAATTCATCATGTAGGCTTTCAACAAAAAAATTACAAGACACACTAAAAGGCAAGAAAAAATTCAGTCTGAAGAGACGAAACATCAAAGACAAATTATCAGAACCAGATTCAGATATGATAGAAATTTTGAGTTATCAGACTTGGAATTTAAAATACCTATGACTAATAAGACAAGAGCTCTAATGAAAAAAATGAACAACATGCAAGAATAGATGGGTAATGTAAGCAGGAAAATGGGCAAGAAATATAAGAAATCAAAACCACTGTAACAGAAATTAAGAATGCCTTTATGAGATTATCAGTAGACTAGATATGGCCATGTCAAGCTAGGGCTGGGTCTGGAGCTCACAGTCCCCTCGAGCCCATTCACAAACCTTTCACACACAGGTCTATGAGCTAGGTAACCAGCAAAAAGGTCCGTGGAGCCTTGGTTGAAGTAGGAATAGTCTTTATTCAGCACACACACGTCCAGGAGCTAAGCAGTACAAAGAAACTCAGAAACTCAACTGCTATAGGCAAAGTCCAAAGAAAAACTGAGCAGCTGCCAGCAGAGTAAGCATGCTCTATTTTTAGATGCGAGTTCTGCTGGCCACCTCTGCTTCACAAACTGAAGAACACACAATAGCAACAAACTAAAAAGATACATGGGTGCACATGTGCACTAACTCCACGCACACACAACTTGTTTACAAGAAATGTGCTGCACCACACCCAACCAGACCTGAGGCGGTGGGGGGGGGGTGCCTGACTATACTATTCTATTTTCCCCACGGGCTGAGGAAAGAGTCACACAACTTGAAGATATGTCAATAGAAACTTTTCTTTTTTTTAAATAATCAAATATTAAACATGTTTAGATGTACAAATTCTGTTTAGATGTTCATGCTCAAATTCTCTCCCCTTTCCTCTTTCTTTCTTACAATTGATTTGTTTACATCAGGATCCAAACAAGTTCTGCTTGTTGCATTGGTTACTATGTCAGCTGTCTCATAAGTTTCTTTTAAGCTATAGGTTCCCCCTTCATCTAATATTTCCCCTTTACCCTGTAAAGTTTCCCAAGATCTGGATTTGCTGGCTCCATCCCAGTAGTGTCATTTAACATGTTCCACTGTCTCCTGCATTTCCTGGTGATTGGTTGCTGGATGCTCATGCTTGGTCTCACTCAGGTTATATTTGGTGTCAGAGGTATGTGCTCTTACTGCAGGAGGCCCATTATGTCTGATCATCTTTCTGTGATGTTAGCAGACATTAATGATCTTTTGCTAGATCCACTATTTCAATAGGGGTTGCAAAATACCATATTGTAATGATTTTGTTCCCCCTTAATTTGCTAGTTGGGATACTACACTAGACAGAAATGTTCCCTCCTCTGCTATTTATGTTTACCCTGAGGAAAAATTCATATAGGAAAGACAGGTTTAAATGTTTGACACTCCCTTTTACTTACTAGTTTTAGAAAAATGAATTGTTTCCCTATCATCTTCCAAGAGACTGAGAGCTTGTTTGCTTTTGTTTCACTGTTATTATAGTTTTTTGTGGTGGTAACGTTTAGTTTCTTCTTCTTTCTTGTTTGGATTTTTGTTCTTCCAGTGGGTTTTGTTCTTTCTTGTGTATTCATGGTAGAGATCATCATTTTTCAGATTCCTGATGCAAGACTTCCTTGAGGAGTTCTTGTAGGGTTGCTTGTGTAGTGGTGAGCTCCTGCAGTTTTGTTTGTCTGGAAAATATAATATTTTTCCCTCATTTCTGAAGGATAACCTTGCTGGGTACAGTATTCTCGGCTGGCAGGCTTTTTTCTTTTAGTATTTTGTATATATCATCCTATTTTCTTCTGACATGTAGAGTTTCTGTTGAGAATTCTAATGTTAGTCTAACAGCGGCTCCCTTATAGGTGACTTGATGGTTTTCTTTTGTTTCTTTTAAGATTCTCTCTTTGTCTTTGAACTTTTCCAGTTTGAGTATAATGTGTCTCAGAGAGGATATTTTTGTGTTGAATCTGTTAAGGGATCTTTGAGCCTCCTGGATCTGAAGGTCCATGTCTCTCCCTATACCTGGGAAGTTTTCTGTTATTATTTCATTGAATAGGTTTTCCATGCCTTTTCCTTTCTCCTCTCCTTCTGAAACACCCATGATTATAATGTATGTGGGCTTAAGGTTGTCTGCTAGCTATCCTAGATTTTCTTCATTTAAAAAATTTTTTCCCTTTTTTGTTTTTTCTATATGGGTTATTTTGAAAAGACTATCTTCAAGAACAAAAATTTTTTCTAGTGCTTGGTTTAGCCTGCTGCTTAAGCTATCAGTTAGTTGTGTTTTCTATTTCATTTAGTGAATCTTCCAGTTCCATGAGTTCTGCTATATTCTTTTTAAAGGTATTAATCTCTTTGTAAATTTCCTCCTTCATATCCTAGATTTTTTTTCTCATTTCATTACGTTGTCTAACTGAGTCTTCTCATATCTCAGTGAGTTTCCTTAAGATTGGGATTCCTTTTCAGTCATTTCAAGGATTTTGTGCTATATAGGGCCTGGTATTTGAGAATTACTGTATTCTTTTGGTGGTATCCTATTTTCTTGGATTTTCATATTTCTGGTACCTCTACATTGATGTCTGGTCATCTAGTAGGGTACTTGCTGCTTCTATTGCTCTGGAGTGGGCTTTGAGAAGAGAGACATCCTTTTCTTTTTCTAGTCTCTGCTGGTGACTTTTCTTGTATCAATGCAGTCGAGCATCTGGTGGGCCACCTGTACAGTGGCTGTGGCTACTTCTGTGGCATTGAGCCACTTTTGCAGCAGCTGTTGCTCTGGTGGTCTGTGGTGGGCCACCCATGCAGAAGTGGTGTTTTGAGCATATTCCTTGCCTCCTTCTGGGTGGATGGGGCTGGTTGCCCTAAGCTCCTGCCTAGGACCCAGGGTGTGCTCCTTGCCTGCTTCCAGGCAGAGCAAAACTTCTCAAGGTTACGGTTGGCCAGTTAGTTTATTGGTTAGAACATGGTGCTGGAACCCAAGGTCTAGGGTTCAATTCCTATGCCAGCCAGCTGCAAAAAAAAAAAAAAAAATTCAAGCTTAAATGAAAAGAGAAAAATAAATTTAAAGCAGAATATCTAAGAACTGTGGGACAATAACAAAAAGTGTAACTAACATATGATATATGATATGCAATGTGAATACCAAAAGGAGAAGAAAGAGAGGTAGAGCAGAAAAACTATTTAAAGTAATTGTGGCTGAGAATTTTCCTAAATTCATGACAGACACCAAACTACAGATTCAGGCATCTCAGAGAACACCAAGCCATATAAATACAAAAAAAAATCTATGTGTAAGTATATTATATTCAAAGTGCAGAAAATCAAAGATCGAGAGAAAATCTACAAAAAGCCAGAAAAAAAATCACCTTATTTATAGAAAATTAAGGATAAAAATTACACTGGACTTTTCTTCACAAACCACTCAAGCAAGAAGAGAAAGGAGTGGAATACTAAGCTGAGTAAAAGAAGACCTAAAAGAGTTCATAATTTATATTTTACAGATTTGTGTAATTTGAGAATAATAAGTGCTGGTGAGATTGTGGAGAAAAAGGAACCCTCCTACACTGTTGGTGGGACTGCAAAATGGTGCAGCCTGTATGGAAAATGGTTTGGCATTTCCTCAAACAATTACAGATAGATCTACCATATGACCCAGCTATCCCACTGCTGGGAATA
>NW_007728147.1:301241-301943 GCF_000696425.1 Galeopterus variegatus | reverse complement strand
AATGTCCATCATCAGATGAGTAGATATGGAAAATGTGGTATATCTACACAATGGAATTCTATTCTGCTATAAAAAAAAGAATGAACTACTACAATCCACAGCAACATGGATGGACTTAGAAAAAATTACATTAAGTGAAAGAAGTAAGGCATAGAAAGAGAAATACCACATGTTCTCACTTATTTGTGGGAGCTAAAAATAAATAAATAAATATACAAATAAACAGGGGCAGGGGCAGGGAAGAAGACACAACAATCACAATTCCTTGAACTTATTAAGACAAGTTAAGAGATACAATGTTGATGGGCGGGAGTGGGGAGAGGGAAAGGGGAGCGAGGAATCAGTAAAGGGACACAAAAATCAACTACATTGTATATTATAAATTAAAATAAAATAAAAATTCTAAAATAGGCAACACCAATATATGGTAGAAAAAATTAGAACACTGGCTGCCTCTGCAGGGTGAAGACAGGAATTAAACGGGAAGGGGCCTGAGAAAACTATCTAGCATAATGGAAATACTTATACCTAAGTAAAGATTTGACTTACATTATCCTTAAAATGGAGATTAATCTCCTTGACTGTAACCAATCTCCAGTATCACTTTCCTCACCCCAGCACCTGTGCAGTCACACTTCTCTCCTCATTCAGGTACAAACACTCATGCTGAGCCACCACCACCATCCACCCATGTAAACAACC
>NW_007728147.1:297477-300156 GCF_000696425.1 Galeopterus variegatus | reverse complement strand
CCTCATTCAGGTACAAACACTCATGCTGAGCCACCACCACCATCCACCCATGTAAACAACCTTCTCACTGACTTTTTCTCCAACACCTGCTCTGGGCCACCATGGCTTACCAACAAATGCTCACCTGGAGCAGCACCATCTAAAGACTTTAGAGGAAAGAGTTCTCTTTTACATTTTTTTTTTAAAAAAGGAAAATCTCTATTTCATTTGAGCATTTTTTTATTTTTATTTTTTTGGTGGCTGGCTGGTATGGGGATCTGAACCCATGAACTTGATGTTATAAGGCTGCACTCTAACTAACTAAGCTAACCAGTCAGCCCCCTCATTTGAGCCTTTAATGACACTACAAGGTTGGCAGGGTGTATAATTTTAACCCATTTTACAGGTTAGGAAAATAAGACTCAGAAAGATTAAATATCTTCTCCAAAACTTATTGGTAAGTGGGAATAGTCCAAGATATTGGATGCATAGTCTAGTGTTGTTTCTAGAACCTTACAATTAAAATCTTTATTCCCACGTCTATCCTTTCATCCCACTTTCAGAACCAGCAGATCTGAAGAATCAGGCAGAAAAACAAAATGGGACCTGTAAACAGAGTAAGGTGGGAGCCACCATAACACACCTCTCATTCAGCTATACAATCTGTGGCTGAAAAGTACCAGCCAATCCATGATACTCACCTTCATGTGCTTCCCAATTGCCTGGCCCTTGGGTCCACTTTCCCAATCATTTTCATAAGAGGAAGAGTTAGAGGGATGTATTAGATCCCAATGGCTGCTATAACAAAGTATCACAGATTTGGTGGCTTAAAACAGTACAATTTATTCTCTTATAGTTCTGGAGATCAGAAGCCTGAAAACAGTTTCAAGGTGTCTACAGGGCCACACTCCCTCCAGAGGCTCTACAGGAGAATCTATTTCCTTTTCTTTTTCAGCTTCTAGAGCTGCACTCCTTGGGTCATGGCTGTTTTCTCCTCCTTGAAAGCCAGCAAAGTAGCATCTTCAAATTTCTCTCTTGCTTCCATCATCACATCATCTCCTGCCTTGTGCATCAAATCTCTCTCCTCTCTTCACATCACCCTCTCCACTATCATAAAGTCTCACTCTGCCTTCCTCTTGTAAGAAAACTTGTGATTACATTTAGAGTCCACCTGAATAATCCAAAATAACCTCTCCATTTCAAGATCTTTAATTTAAGCACATATACAAACCCCTTTTTGCCATATGAGGTAACATTCACATGTTCCAGAAATTGGGACTTAGATATCTTTGGAGGTCATATTCAGTCAACCACAGGGGTCAGTAGAAACAGGCACATTCCTTTGGATTTTTATGGGAAAAGCTAGAATAAATTAGAATTATTTTTGTAATCATGGTTAAGATAAATGCCACAAGTTAACGCATTTCAGACATTTTAGAGAATCAAGTGTAATGTCCTGCTCATTCAGTTTTCCACAAAAGAATTGTTTGTTGAAATTTACCAACTATTTTTCAACAGCTCCTTTCACTCAAGTAGATTTTCATCTCCAATTGATTCACAGAGCCAGGGAATTATCATAGAAATGAACCATTTGGTGAAAATTAAATATATTTTTTCTTAAAATGCACTTTGAAATGTTTGCCCATGGAGTTTCGCCCTGAAAAAAAAATTATTTTAAAAAATTAATGAGTTCTTAATACTTTTCATAGATTACATGGTTGATTATTTGAGATTCTGTTGGTAGACAATCGTACCATCTGCAGATAAGGATAATTTTGTCTTCCCATTTTCATGATTTGTGTGTACTGATTAGAACTTCCAGAAAAACATTACCTAATGGTGGTGGTAGGAGACATTTTTCACTTCTTTTAATTATAATGGAATGCGCCTGATGTTTCACTGTTAGATACTATGTTGGTCATTGTTTTGAGGTAAACATTTCTTACCAAATTTAGAAATTATTTTATTTTTAGTTTACTGAGATTTGTTCTGTCTGCTTTTGTCAGAACTGAATGCTGAAATTTGTTAAATGATATTCGGGTATCTATTGAGATGATCATTTTATTTTTCTTCTTTGATCATTTGATGTAAAAAAAAGGTATTTGTGGATTTCATATGATTAAACCATTATTACACTTTCAAAAAAATTATTTTAAGCATGAAATTGAATGTTAACATTCAGAATATCAACAAGCTGTCTGTCTCCAATGGTCTTTGTTTTGGGAGTGTGAAGGTCGTGCCAAAAAGCACAGAAATATGTAAATTTTTTATTTGTTTCTACTGTTTTTTTATTATTTTGTTTTATTTTGTTTATATTTTATTTCAGAAAGTGTCAAGTAAATAAAAAAACAAAGAAAATAATATAATAACTCCATTTCCCCATCACCAGTTTGCAGTTACCAACACTCTGACACTATTGTTCTATACACTTCCCACAACTTTTTTTCTGGATCATTTTAAAGCCACTCTCAGACATCATAAAACTCTCTCCTTCAATGTTAGCTTTTATTGCTAAAAATTACAAATATATATTTTTTAAATAAAAAATATTTTATTTGATATATAACATTTTATTGTAACACATTCAGAAAAATAACACATTAATAACTTTCAGTACAAGGTTTTCAGTTACCCTCACTTGTTTCAATAATACCTTTTTGCAGTTGGTGTGTTCAAATCAGAATCCAAATAAGTTTTTTT
>NW_007728147.1:295191-297339 GCF_000696425.1 Galeopterus variegatus | reverse complement strand
TTAAAGATGACCAGTAAGGGGATCTTAACCCTTGACTTGGTGTTGTCAGCACCACGCTCTTTCAAGTGAATCACAGGCCAGCCCTAGGTCTACCAGCTTTGGTTTTGTTAATATTTCCTATTATTTTCTATAAGTGTTGTTCTAATTTTTTTTATTGTGGTAAAATACACATAACATAAAATTTACCATTTTGACCATGTTTAAGTGGCATTAAGTACATTCACATGTATCACCATCACACATGTCACCATGTGTACCATCACCAGTGTCCATTTGTAGAACTTAGAAATAAGCAATTTTATAAGGAGATCCAAGAAAGCGACTTTAGCTCTTCAAGACAACTATTCTCCTAAAAAATAAGATGAATGGAGATTTCAGAATAGGTATTTATAAACTCAGTAGAAGTTTCCAATATAATGACAATTTTTAAAGCTCTGACCTGGTTCACAGGTAGGTAGCCTTAACTGGAATTTACTAAGTGTCCTCTACAGAAGGATGTATAACCACATTAAATCCTCATCCAAATAAATGTCAAAGCCTCACCCTGGCATAGAATCCTGGGGTAGAAATTGGTCTTTTGTATTCCACAGACCATCAAACATCATCATATAGTCAATAAAATTGCTGGTTTCATCTCAAGTCTCTGAATTATAAAGCCATTTATAAAGATTAACTCACTAATTAATGGCATCTCTATTTATAAGAACTGGTTTACTCCCTGAAATGTTTGCACCTCATCAACAGTCACAACCTCACTTAACCATTTTCCTTTCTATTATTATTAATTAGAAGTGATATAATCAATTTTCAGGAGTATAACCAGGAAGTGGTCGGCAAACTTTGTTGAAAATGTATTGGGACAAAAGCAGTTAGTAAAAATGTAACTTGATTAAAACAATTGGTAATCAGAAGAGAACCTCAAAGATACAAACTACCCCTCTAATTCTACTGTCAAGACGTTGAAATAAAATATGATACACGTATTTTTTAATGATGCATTTATTCAAGGAAATCAAAAGGATAAGAAATCGGACATCCTGAACACTGCACGCAGTATTCCACGTGAGATTCGGTTTATGGAATCACAACTCACCATCTTAGAAAATGTGAGAGACCCAGTCTGTGATGGACAGGCCATTAAGTACTGTGACGCAAGGGTCTCCATGAAATGAGAATCATTTCTGATTGAAAAAAAAAAAAAATCATGGGATTGAGGAGGAGAGGAAAAGGGAAGAAGTAATCCTATTTTTACATCTCATCCAAATATGAAGATAACATTGGAAAACCTGCATAAGAAATAAAGTATGAAATTACTTTCACGGTATTTGAACATCATGATCTCTGCCAGTCTGTCATAATATTCTTTAAAAGATGTTTTATTCCAGTACTTTAGATTTCAGCTCCTGGCTTATAATAGCCTACAAAACAGCAGCATGAATTAAACATGGAAGGATCACAAAACTCTGAATGAAACAAGGGAAGGTTGATTAGGTTTGACTTCTTAGATGTACAATTAAAATTAAACATAGTAGAAAATTCACCTCACCAACAAAAGAAACAGCTTCATGGAGGAGTAAATAAAGATGCCGCAAATGTAATTATCTTAACTAAATAGGAATGAGAGAAAACTGATGGTTTAGCAATTTTACTTCCGCAACAGATTTTCTTGATTTGTAGAAGGAATAAGCAAACCAGCTACAGAGCCAATGCCTTAGTCATTTATTCATGGAACTATGAATGCCTATAGTGCACTAGCACTGTGCTAAGTGCTGAGGATACAGCGGGGAACAAGACAAATATGTTTCCATCTTTGTGAAGCTTGCATCCTGGTAGAAGAGACAGATGATAGATAAGTAGAGACATTTTTGAAATAGGGTTCACAACCCAAGTTTGGCAGAAACACATAGAATAAATAATTACAGCAATATTCACAGAAGCAAGAACAATATAGGAGACATGAGTGTTGCTCTCTGATCACTAATTATTATGTATAAGTCCTCCCTTGATGAAAGGTGGTTTTTTACAACAGTCAGCCAGACCCCACAAAGTCACATTTCACTGATGATGCTGGTTATGGATGTAAAGGCAAATTAAAGAATATTTGTGTGTGCCAAGCACTTATGACATTGAGCTTTTCCAGAAGCCTCC
>NW_007728147.1:289469-294725 GCF_000696425.1 Galeopterus variegatus | reverse complement strand
TTTCACTGATGATGCTGGTTATGGATGTAAAGGCAAATTAAAGAATATTTGTGTGTGCCAAGCACTTATGACATTGAGCTTTTCCAGAAGCCTCCGTACCTATGGCTAAGGGTCAGAACCAAACAGAATCTATTTTTACAAGGACACACATAGGTAGACATCTTCAAAAAAGACAAGGCAGTGCAATATATGCACCCTGTTGTCTATGCTACAGGACATGGCTGAAAATGTGTCCCCAACACAGCAACCTTCACCCTTTACTAGGGCAGTTGCTGCTCTCCTGTGCTGCTCTTCACCTCATCATGGAGGAAAGAGAAGCCAAGAGCAAGCACCAACTTTCCCATCACACTCTTCTTCCCTGATCAACCCCCTCATTGGTAGGGATTAAGGAAACCTCCATTCCCCACCCTCAGTTCATTCCCTAGACCTGCAAATGCTTCCCCTGAAGACAAAGTCCCACCCAAAGTCCTCCTTTGGAGTGTGATATCAAGAGCCTCCTTTTATAGTCAAATGTTACGTAGGATCACTTGAGCCATTAACACAGTGGTTCCCGGACCCAAGTGCACATGAGAATCACCTGAGAGACTTTTCAAATGTTTTTAGTATCTGGGCCCCATCACCACATATTTTATTTGATTGGATGAGGTAAGACAGTGTGGATGATTTTCATTTTGAAAAGCTGCCCATGTGTTTATTTTTTTTCTTTTTTTGGTGGCTGGCCAGTAGGGGTGTTTTTCTAATGTTGCAGCCAGAGCTAAGAACAGCTGCATGAATGCCTTGATGTGAATTAATTGGTTGCTTACATAGCAGAAGGCACAAGCTATGTTAGCCTCTAAGCAAGACCCTGTTGAGATAAGGTGGTCTTAATCTCTGGAGTTTGGGTCATAGGGTAAGAGAGCTGGTCCTGGGGAGGATTTGCAAACTTCAATACCCAGAGGAGCCAGGCAAGAAATATAACTAAAAAATAAAAATAAAAAATAAATTCAAAAAAATAAGAAATATAGCAAAATTAAATAGCTCACCTTGGTACTGTGGCAAACAGGGCTCGTGCCCTGTCCAAAAGGGGCAGCTGAGATCAGCTCAAGCAGATTGTTGCCAAACACAACACGGACCCAGTGAGGCTGAGTACTAGTGTTTCAAATCCCCAACAGATTGGGATTCAGTAAGGAGAAATCAGAATTTCCAAAATTATAAATTATTTTCTATTCTTTCTTAACACATTATTTTTTAAATAATGAATGACCACAATAATAAACAGTGAATTATTTATTGTGACAGTGTTATACTAAAGGTTCAGAGGTTTTCTACAAAAATAAGGACATAGTGATAAATGCATGATTTACTATTACTACAAACCAAAATACTGTGATAACATTATCTTTCAATAACATAACAAAATAAAGGACAAATAAAATATTTAAAAACTAAATAAAAATACCACAAATATTTAATATTTTGAAACATATCATTCTTAAAATGAAACTTTAAAGCAGAAAAATAATTAATTGCCCTATCCAATAGTCTTGGTCTTTGTTTTGTGACAAATATCACAAAGAAAAAATTTTTTCATGGTGCATTTGTTTGAATGAAGAATGCATCTAGGGCCGGCCCGGTGGCACACTGGAGAGTGCGCTGCTTGGGAGCGTGGTGGCGCTCCCGCCGAGGGTTCGGATCCCATGTGGAGACTGGTTCCCACTCACGGGCTGAGCGCGGTGCGGGCGCAACACCAAGGGTTGCGATCCCATTACCAGTCAGTAAAAAAGACAAAAAGGGGAAAAAAAAAAAAGAATGCATCTAAAAACATATTTTGTTGGATGCTAGCATACATGTAGCTTTGAATAAGCTCATTTTCATATGCACATTGATTTTGACATTGAAATTGATATTGCTTTTGCTAATACAGATTTTAGATCAGATTGTGAATTCATGTCAGAGTATTCCAGAAAATGTACATATATTTCTCTTTGCATTTCTCTGTTAAAGTATTAGCTTTAACAGAGAAAGTAAATACTATCTTTAGGTAGTGAATTCTTAGACACTGGAAAACACAAGCAAACATTATTGGGTAGTATTCTACCAACACAAAATTCAGATCTTCTAGCAAAGTTAAGAGCTCTACACAGAATCACCCATCAAAATTGCCAATTTATGGACTTACTTTGCCTACAAAACTTATTCCTGTAATGTCACTCATAACATTCAATGTATGTAAACTTATTAATACATCTTTTGTTTATAAGGTTGACTCACTGTGAGAAGCAGACAGGACCACAAACACTCATTTATAACACCATGGCAACAGATACAAGCAAGACTGAATGATTATGGCACAGCCACTTCAATGTGCTATCTTAGTTCTTAGAAATGTCAAACTTAACCTTTGATGGCACATGTCGGCTTTTTCTGTTCTTCCTTTTGATTTGACTTCAGTGGAGTCCTTCAAACCAGTAACATGTCTATGTTGATTCCTAAGCCTTAAATCTTTCAGGAGAATTATAATAATTTTTCCAATGTTTCTGATTTCTCAGATGATTTTTTCTGTCATTCATGATTAGAAAAAAATGTACAATTCCCAAGGGTTTCAAAGAAGGATTACTGCAAGGAAATACTAAGGCTGACCAATAACTGATTAGTAAATGCAGACAATCAAGAAAATGTAACAGCATTCAAGATTCCCCAACTGTGGGCCGGCCCGGTGGCGCACTGCATAGTGCGCCCAGCGCTCCCGCCCGAGGTTTCGGATCCCACATACAGACCGGTTCCTGCTCGCTGGCTGAGCGAAGCGCGGGAGCAACGCCGAGGCTTGCAATCCCATTGCCGGTCCCCGGTCCGGTACGGGGGCAACACTGAGGGTTGCTATCCATTGCTGGACACGGAAAAAAGACAAAAGACAAAAAAAAAGATTCCCCAACTGTGAGTTCCATGAACTAATAAAGCACTCTCTCCAGGCCCACTTGTACAAGCTAAAATAGAGTTGTATATCACCATCCCTAGCCCCTGTGACTTATCTAAGGCCTGGAGCTTCCTATCATGATACAGAATCCTTGAGATTATCAAGATTCCAAGAATGTAACTCAGAGGACATGCAGGGAAATGAAGAAAAAGTGAGGAAAACCTTGATTCCCAGCATCTCCACTTATATCTGTTGTCTTCAGCATGAGATTGCTGCTCTGGGGAAAATTTTTTATATGAAACAACAAAAGAGCCCAAATAGCCAAAGCAATCCTGAGCAAAAAAAAAAAGCTGGAGGCATAACACTACCTGATTTCAAATTATGCTACAAAGCTATAGTAACCAAAACAGCATGATACTGGCATAAAAACAGATACTTGGACCAATCGAACAGAATAGAGAACCCAGAAATCAACCCACATACTTACAGCCAACTGATCTTTGACAAAGGCACCAAGAACATACATTGAGAAAATGACAGCCTCTTCAGTAAATGGTGCTGGGAAAACTGGATATCCATGTGTAGAAGAATGAAACTAGACCCATACCTCTCACCATATACCAAATCAACTGAAAATGGATTAAAAACCTAAATATAAGACCTGAAACTATAAAACTTTTAGAAGAAAACACAGGAGAAACACTCCAGGATGTAGGACTGGGCAAAGACTTTATGAATAAGACCCCAAAAGCACAAGCAACAAAAGAAAAAATAAACAAACGGGATTACAGCAAACCAAAAAGCTTCTGCACAGCAAAGGAAACAACACAGCAAAAAGGCAACCTACAGAATGAGAGAAAATATTTGCAAACTATACATCTGACAAGGGATTAATACCCAGAATATACAAGCAACTCAAACAACTTCTTTACAAAAAAACAAATAATCCAATTTAAAAATGGCAAAGGAGCTGAGTAGACATTTTTCAAAGGAGGACATACAAATGGTCAACAGGTACATGAAGAAATGCTCAACATCACTAATTATCAGGGAATTACAAATCAAAACCACATTGAGATTTCATCTCACACCAGTTAGACTGGCTATTATTAAAAAGACAGAATAACAAATGCTGGTGAGGATGTGGAGAAAAGAGAACTCTTCTGCACTGTTGGTGGAACTGTAAACTAGTGCAGCCATTATGGAAAAGAGTATGGAGGTTTCCCAGAGTTCTACACACAGGAACTACCAGCAATCCAGCAATCCCACTAGTGGGTATATACCCAAAGGAATGGAAATCATCATGTCGAAGAGATGCCTGCACTCTCATGTTTATTGCAGCTGTATTACAATAGACAAGACATGGAATCAACATAAATGTCCATCAATGAATGATTGGATAAGGAAAATGTGGTATATGTACACAATGAAATACTACTCTGCCATAAAAAAGAACAAAATTCTACCACTTGCAGCAACATTTATGAGCTTGGAGAAAATTATGTTATGTGAAATAAGCCAGGCACAGAAAGAGAAATACCACTTGTCTTCACTCATAAGTGGGAGGAAAGTAAAGGAGAGAGAGAGAGAGAGAGAGAGAGAGAGAGAGAGAGAAGAAAGGCCATACTAAAACATTGAACTTTCAGAAGGAAAGAACAGACCTATAGTTACTAGAGGTGGGAAAGCGGGAGGAAAGGGGTTTAGGAATAATTGTGTAAGGGACACAAAGATTAATTATGATTTGTAATGATGAACATACTAATAATATTGATTTGATCATCACATATATTGATGGTCAACTCTGTACCTCGTAAATATGTATAATGAAAAATAAATAAGGAGAGAATGGAACTGAGGCCACCAGAGGAGAGAGGTGGGAAGGGTAGCAAGAAATTGGTAAAGGGCCACAAAAAATGATTGCATTGTGTAATGATAAATATAGTAATTATCCTGATTTGAGCATCACATATTGCACACAAGTATTGATATTCAGTGCTGTACCCCACAGATATGTACAATCAATCATGTTTCAATTTTAATTTTTTTATTAGTTTATATGGGAAACACTTGGCACAGTACCAGGAACATATTAAATGCCTCAGGTTTGTTTAAATAAAATCCTTCCAAAAGCAACATCCTGGTCTTATCCATTCACCCTGAAAATCCATTTAAAGGATCATTTATTTTCACTAGATGTTTAACTTCTTGGGTAGGTTCTGCTTCCCCACTCTTATCCTGCATGCTACACACCAGTGCATGGAATCTCTTCCTTTTGAAATCCCATTCCACTGCTAACAGCTGTGAGTGGTCAGCTTGCTTTCACAATAACAATTCTGACCATTCTGCAGGACCCAAATACGCAG
>NW_007728147.1:285807-286536 GCF_000696425.1 Galeopterus variegatus | reverse complement strand
GAGAGACTGAACTTCCCATCTCATGACCATGGGTGTAAAGACAGGGATTTAGCCAGCGAACCCATAAAAGTGGGATCAGGACTCTGATAGTTTCCTGACTTTCACAGCTCATTCTACTCCTAAGGACAAGGAGTTTGTCTCTAGATTGACCCCTGTCTTTGGATGTGCATTTTTCAAGGGAGTTAAAGATTATGTGCATATAAACATATGTCCTTCCTTTGTATTCCCTTGATTCCTTGAAGCTGGAAAAGGAAGGCAGGAACAGGGTCTGCTCTCTCCTGGGGAAAAAATCCACCCATCTCTGTTTCACTTTGGTCCCCTTCTCTCTTCTTAGAACTACTTCATCCCAACCTGGTGATAAAAGGTGACCCTGGAGATGACTCCTTCCTGAGAATTTCCAGATCTTTTTTGTTCTTTTATTCACCATTGCTGGGTTTCCTCTGGCCCTTGCCATTGGAGCAGAAAGATCTGAGACCCAGGGGTGCACTAATAAGAAGGAAACAGAAGAGGTCAGTGATTATTATCCTTGACTACTCATTAAAATCCAGCTTGTTTTGGTTTTTTTAATTCTGTTGTACAAGCCACATCCTATACAAATTTAGCCAGTAATTCTGGTGGCAGGGGAGAGAAGAACTCAAACAACACTATTTTTTACAATCCTAGATCACTCCAATTGGCAACTAGTAAAACAGACCACATAATCTGTTTTGGTTCTAGATCTCAGAACCT
>NW_007728147.1:245679-285580 GCF_000696425.1 Galeopterus variegatus | reverse complement strand
ACTCCTTCCTGAGAATTTCCAGATCTTTTTTGTTCTTTTATTCACCATTGCTGGGTTTCCTCTGGCCCTTGCCATTGGAGCAGAAAGATCTGAGACCCAGGGGTGCACTAATAAGAAGGAAACAGAAGAGGTCAGTGATTATTATCCTTGACTACTCATTAAAATCCAGCTTGTTTTGGTTTTTTTAATTCTGTTGTACAAGCCACATCCTATACAAATTTAGCCAGTAATTCTGGTGGCAGGGGAGAGAAGAACTCAAACAACACTATTTTTTACAATCCTAGATCACTCCAATTGGCAACTAGTAAAACAGACCACATAATCTGTTTTGGTTCTAGATCTCAGAACCTCCCTTAGGATAGGCAAAAATAAGTTCTCCATATGGCTCAGTGTAGATGTTTAAAGTCTAACAGTAGGTTTGGGGGCTAGAGAATGATGAAGAATGATTCCATCATTTTATTCTGTTAATATATATTCCCTTTTGGGACTTTGCATGGTTAAACTGGAATAATATTACAAGGTTTTGGGTCAAATACTCTTTGGGTCAAATACAATTCACGCCCTCTTATCCCATAATATTTCTCACAAATTGCAGAGTTCACATATTTCTTTAATTAAAATAGTGCCCTTTCTCCTTCTTATCTCTCTCAAGTCTTTAGCAACACTTGAAATGAAAATTAGGTCCTATCTTATTATAACTTGGTCTCTGAAACACCAGATATAATTTTTTTAAATACCATAAAAACACTTCCAAGAGGAAGGAAAATGTATCTGACAGAAATACAATGGGTCTGCCCAAACTTGTATTTATGTGTACCATAAAACAAAAATTGTGGTTCTGTTTGTCCTGTAACTATAAAAGATTACATATTATCTTCACCAAAAAAGAACATTTCAAAACAACAGTAATAAACTATGCACGGAGGGAGAGTTTAAACAGCAGTATCAGAGTGAAACCACCACAGCCACAGACAGGAGCTCTCAATTTAGTTCACACATTATAATCTCCTGGTGAGCTCTTTAAAGACCAATTGAACCAGAATCTTTTGAAGTGATACCCATGCATTATTTTGTTTTGCTTTGTTTTCTTAAGGTCCTTAGGTGATTCCTCTGTTCAGCCAAGATTGAGAACTGGTGCTTTAAGAAGCAGTGTGTCAGGACCTTGGACAGCTATGTGCCCGGACCTTGGACAGCTATGTGCCCTATAGACGGTAGGGTGGAAAAAAACAAGAATGTGAGATGCTGTTTTTGAATGATTGATTTTTAGTAAAGAAAGAAACATGTGGAAGAAAGGAAGGGAAAGCACAAACCATCAAGGGAAAACTAAATTCCTGTTTAAAATAGTATTTTCAAACAGAAATGATTGATATGGCCCAGGTAGAAAATATTAACAAGAGAACCAGACAAGGTTTGTTACATAATGATTTAAGTTTATTCTTTTGACAAAGACACCCTTTGCATGTAGATTACTCTTTGGTTCCAAAAAGAAAAAAAAAACAGATGTTTTTTAATTTTTCTAGAAAAGCCATGACCTTCCAGGTCTGTATTTTACTCTTTTATTTTTGATAGAAAAAATAAGACATAATTGCATTTTCCTTTTTATTCTGTTATAAGAAAAGCAAGATTATAATAACTGGAAATTTTATAGGACAACAACTTGAATGCTAAACAGAACATATCTGTAAGACAATTTTGGTCTATACCTGTATAACATCAACTTGCAACTACACGAAATTAACAAAAAAATAATGTAAAAGATATTAAACTTTCTCCCTGGCTCACTTTAAAACTAAGCCCAAGGGCCAGCCCGTGGCTCACTTGGGAAAGTGTGGTGCTGATAACACCAAGTCAAGGGTTCAGATCCCCTCACTGGTCATCTTTAAGAAGAAAAAAAAAAACTAAGCCCAAATTAATTCTCAGGTCATAATGTGCTATGATTTATGACGTATTTAAGGGAGCACATTCTCTTCACTATTTATCGTCGGCCTTCCTATATCCCAGTCAAATTACATTAGCAGATTTCTGTTTTGCAAAGCACCTGTTGGCCTAATCACTATAGTTCACACAAAAAAGAACTGTTGAAATTACCTGGATAATTCATGATGAGCAGGGCATTCACACAGCATTTAAGACACTCCATTGTCATTTTCATTACAATGTAGGCAAATTATTTATTGGAAAACCCAATAAAGCAGTTCACATTTATCAGGCAAAACCACAGAGGCACTATGCAAATGCCTCAACCTTTTCTGTCAAATGTGGTATTTCAATAAGTTAATCATTGAAAGCACCTTTCATTAAGCAAAGGAGTCTGACTGTGAAGGCCTAAAGCCAAGCAAAACTCTTTATCCAAACAATCCTGGAAAAATAGAAAATGCCCACATTATCTAATTTACTTATAACTGATCAGTCATTGAAAATCAAAAACAGGAAAGAAATTTTTTGTCTTCATGAATAAAGTAAATCATTTTCAAATCATTGTTTTAAAGAGGAGGACCTTTCAGGCATCTGGTTCATTGGCTGCTGATTTGAAACTCCTGATGATTTTAAACTTTCAGCATTAGTTTAGAGTTCAGCCTGATAGGAGTCAGAAGCCAGATTTTCAAACCGTCCCATGACCACTCCTGCACCATCCAGTGAGCTTCGTGTAATGCTCTTTCCAAAGAGAATCATGAGTGCTGGACCATGCTTCTTTGACTTTCAAAAGGAAAATCATTAAGGCATAATGTCAAAATTATTGATGGCTGCCAAAATATACCTCTATGAGCTAAAGTTATAAATACTTGACTAAATCCCAAAGGAATATTTATGAGATTTGTCTCCTTGAGGGAGAATTGCAATCTCTAAAAATGTCTGTGGTTTAAAAAAAATCTAGTTTGGAAAATAGATATTTCTTTCTGGTATCACAGAACTTTGGAATCTGTGGAATAAGAGGCCCTAGTGCTCATCTCTCTAACCTTGACCCTTGCCTGGGTAACACATACAAAACTTAGAGGCTGGGGCTGCTCTAAGGGTTTGCTTAGCTGCTTTGGCTAAATGCCGCTCTGGTGGATCCTATTTCTTTGTATTGTGGTTAAATCCTGCCCATTAATTAGAAACTGGAACAAGATCACTGTAAATATTGAAAGGCCAAGCAAATTGGTTTCCAAAGCATATATTTCTGAGGTTGATTAACCATATGGGCATCCAGAGAATACCGAATGTCACTAGCACACGGTTTATATATCCTGAATTTTGGGATTATTTTCCTGGTGTGCAATAAAGTATGTGTTACCAAAGAACATAATGGAGAAAGACTCTAGTGATTTATAATAAAAACTAACAGGGTAGATGGCTAATTTAGAATTTATATATAATAAATAGGAAGTTTTCCCATGAGTGGGAAATTTTGTTCTTTTTAGTTATTTTTTTGCAATTTTTAGGTGAAATTCACATCACACAAAATTAACCATTTAAAAGTGAAAACGGGGCTGGCCATTTACTCACTTGGGAGAGCATGGTGCTGGTAACACCAAGGTCTCGGGCTAGGATCCCTATACCGGCCAGCCTCCCCCCCCCCCAAAAAAAAAAGTGAACAACACAGTGTCATCTTTCCAGCTATTGTAAAGCTGAGACTGGCTAGCCAGGCCAAAAGTGAAAGCTACAATCAATCAGAATTTTTTGTACTTTATTTTTATGTTATGCTTATGCCAAATGAAAGGTTCAAGTGATTTTTTTTCCCCACTGAACTGACTAATTTCAGACACAACTGACTCAATAGACTGGTTATTCATGATGTGCTTATAAAATCTTTAAATAACTAATTAACCCAGAGGAAAACTAATCAAGTAGATTGTGTTCTCATACATTTAGCTGATGGGCAACACTTTTACTTTTTAATCTACCATCGTGGGGCTTAGAGATATAGCTCAGCAGTAACTGTGTTGTACTCTAAGATATCCACAAAGAGACATCCTGTGCTCATTCTCAGGAGACATGACCGCATCTTTATCACCGCTCAGAGATGGTGACATGCCTTTGACAACACCGGATTAGCTTCTCTGATCCTGCCTGGGAAGAATTATGTCATTATATTTGATTCCTTCATACTAAGCAGAGAGCCTGGTCTGTGAACAGCAAATTTAGAAAACATACAGAGTCTGCTATGGAGAATCTCTATATCCACTAATTAGAATTCTTCTTCTCCCTCATTATACTCTGGGTGACCAGTGAAATTTCTGTGCCTGTGCCTCCACATACTCAAGTCTGCCCTTAACAAAAGGATGCAAGATCCTAAACTTTTCTCAACTCCTATCAATCTAGTGCTTTATGTCCAGTGCCTTATTGATTGCTGTTGCTAATATAAGAAACAACTCAGAACTATAAAGCTGAAGGCTGTTAACGAATGACACCCCACATTACTGTTGCACTTTAGCCTTGAAGACACAAGGTGGGAACCAGTGGGAAGACTCTCAAAACTCTCACTAGGCTGAAGGGGAGAATGGATTTGGGGTACCTGGGGCCTTTCTGGGCTCCTGTAACCACAGCCCGATAAGGCTGATTCTGAGACTGTGTTTACTTTATGCTTAAGAAATTACAAATGTTACTCCAAGGGTGGAATTTTCACTCCAGAATCAGCTGTGCAACTTTTCAAATGGAAGACAGCCATGCCTGTGACCCACCTACAGGGATGCCGTCTCTAGCATCCAGGCACCTATACATTTTGAAAGCATCTGAGTGAGATTTAGCCATAGCTTGGATTGAGTCTCCAAGAAATCTTAGTCATTAGATGATTACTGAGGGCCAACCTAAATCTTAAATTCTGTGACATGCAATGAAGCATTTATCCCTCCACAATCTTGAGAGAAAATTATATCCCACAGTCTGCTCTATTAGCTTCACCTATGACTCCAAGAATCTTAGGGAAAGATTTTTAGTACCAAGCATGACATGACATCAGGGTTTTAAATCGGGAATTTCATTTTTCTCCTAATATTCACTATTGATGAACGAGAGGTTGAGATCCTAGTGACTCCACTCCATTAGTGAAATGAATTGAAAGGCTTCAGAAAAGCATCCCCAGCCAAGCCATCGATAATGTAAAATCATGTTCCCTGTGGATTGCAGAATAGATGTGTATTTCGATGGGAACATCCTGTGTGGCCTTCGTGTGAGGGAGTGCCTATTTAATTAAGAAAGCTGGTCATCCCTGTCAAGATAAAGTCGCTCTCCAAACTCGCTCATCAAATCTTAACAAGAACACGTCTGCCACCCAGTGTTCAAAGCCAGCATAAAATTCTGTCAGCAAAGAAAAGCAGCTTATCTCCTGGGCCTATTTGCAGTTTTGCTTTCCATAGCTAAGGTCAATTCAGGGAGTGGAGGTATGCTTGGGAATAATAGGGAGATGTATTGTTTCTGAGTAAAACCCATAAAAACACAAACATTTGCAGTCATCATTCATGCATTCACTTACTTAGTGAAGTCTATAAAAATCAATCCGGGGGCCGGCCCAGTGGCTCACTCGGGAGGGTGCGTTGCTGGTAGCGCCGAAGCCGCGGGTTTGGATCCTATACAGGGATGGCTGGTGCGCTCACTGGCTGAGCGTGGTGCAGACCACACCGTGCGGAGGGTTGCGATCCCCTTACCATCAAAAAAAAAATAATCAACGCAGAAAGTTCTGCTCTGTCTGCCTGATGCTGATTCTCATCATACTGGCTCCACAAAATTAGCAACCAGAACTACACATTTACAGAGCCACATCCTTTGCCATAAGCAGCGATATGTCGTGTCTACGTGCATGTTTATAAACTCGAGAAATTTTACTCCTCACTGGCTGACAGTAACTTAATCTTCAAAAGAGGGTTACAGAAAGAACTGCTGTATTTTGGTGCTGAAATTCACATTTTCCAGAATACAATTCACGTCAAAATGTCCTACCTCTATGAAATGCCTCAGGTTCACAGCTCAGGTAGACTAACCATCTCTATCTTCCCAAGTGATAGTGGTAAAGATATGTAATCTCTCACCTAGCTTTCCTCAGCTAGAAAATAAACCTGAACTTACTTGCAAGGAGATGTTAAGGAATAGCTATGATACCCAAGGGTGAAAATCTTGTAGAAGCAAAGATGTACTTGGACCTTTTGTGTTATAATGCCCTTTCCCCAGCCAGAATAAGAGCTATATTATAGCTAATGTGACCAGAGATGGATCACCAGGTAATGGATTCAGAGCGAGCTTGTGGGGTAACCAGCAATTTCTTACTCATGGTTCCACTTGTACAATGCAGTCTATCTTCTTTGCAGTCTCCGAGGTTAAAGTTAAAACAGCTGGGAACAAATAAAAAACTGATGGCCATCATGGGAATTTATCCAGCCACCACTGTGAAATTAATCTAAGCCTGACCCTTCCTCTAGTCACCATATTTGGCCACAGAGGGAACGAACTGTCATCAATCAAGCACTTACTGTGTGCCAAGCACAGTGCCCTGCCTACATTATTCCTCTCATTTCACGAGTGAGAGATAGCACTGACGGTCTAAGACCAGGCCTGTGCTCTTCCTGGTACCCTGCACCAATCACACTGGAAGGATCTAGAGATCTTCCAGACATGCCGGGAATCCTGGTGTTCCATCTGTCCTTGGTGCCATAAGCCACTTGGGCTCTAGCACTACAGAATATGTATTTCAAAACTCCAAACCAACATGCTTCAAACATGAGATGTATGCAATCACGTTTATATTGTCTGGTACCAATGCTTTCATGATCTAACCCCATGTGAACAAGAAGTCACCCCAGATCCCTTTGCCCCATGCCAGGATTTAACAGTCACCTCCTGGCATATCCTGCCAATCCACTGTTCTCTAAATTCACTTTTCTATATATCTACTTCATGCTGACACGTTTGTGCTTTTGTATATCCCCTGTGGTCTGGGATAAAATCCAAACTGGTTACTGTGGCTCTTGAGGCTTCCCTCCATCTCACCTCGATGCAGAAGTTTATCCTTCTCTGCCGCTCCATTTCACAAATCTTCCTTCCTAAAAATCAGCTGCATGTGTCAGTACCTACCTACTAGAAAATGCCCTTGCTTGCATTTCTCTGCTCCTTCTGCTATATTCCACAGATCTGGGTGACCCTGGTCATCCTCCCTGCATATCCAGGTGTTTCCCATACTTTTCTAGTCTTGGCATTAGTCCCACCTCCTCTATGAGAACTTCTCCATTGTATCAACTCTCAGTGGTCCCTCTGACGGTGAAAATCCTCCAGTCCTTATTGTTGGAATTACTTGGTAGAGCGCGAGTATGTGTACATGTTTGTTCCCATTGCACTGGAACTCCTTTGAGGCAGAAATAATGTTTCCAACTATTGTATCAACTCTCAGTGGTCCCTCTGACGGTGAAAATCCTCCAGTCCTTATTGTTGGAATTACTTGGTAGAGCGCGAGTGTGTGTACATGTTTGTTCCCATTGCACTGGAACTCCTTTGAGGCAGAAATAATGTTTCCAACTCAATATTAAAATACACTTACTGAGAATCTACTCGGCCAAGCACTGAGCTCCCTACTGTCTTACACTTTTAATCCCCATCATAGCACCTGACACCCAGCTGAGCTGAAAGTGGGTGTTTAAGAAATGTATGTAGAAGAAAGAAAGAAACTGACAGTATTTGAAGGCATACTCTGAGCCAAGCCCTGTAGATATTTTTATGTGCACTATTTTATTTAATTATAAAAACCACCCTAGAAGGAAGGTGTTATTTTCTCATGCTGAAAGATGAGAAACCAATATTCTAAGACCTTACACAATTTGCCAAGGGTCAGCTAAAATATACTCAAGTTCAGATCAAAGCTAGTGGTTCTTGTCTCCAAAATATGTTGTGCTGTAGAGTCACCTTTCTATTATTACAGTTAAATATCTCCTCTGACTTATTCCCATGCCTAACATAAACATTTAAATAAATTAATAAGGGATCCCACGAAAGAAAATCTTTCTTTGGGGGACAACTGAGACTTTCAAATAATTGCCATCTCATAAGAAGAATTTCTCCTTTTGCCACCAAACTGTTCCCTTAATTAGTTGGTGCATCTGAGCCCAAGTTACAAACTAGATAATGCAAACTTGTTATAATAGAGTAGTTCAAATTTAGGTGCAAATAGTATGTTTGAATTTTTTTAAATGTGGTAGTATGAAGAATTCTTTCCTAAAAATTAAGCTTGTAGATCTAACTACCAGTTTACAGAAACTTCAGGGGTCTAGCAACAAGCCAAGCAACACCATGAAGACTCAATAAGCCAAATGCAGAATATAAACCATTTTATTAGACAAATGACCGAATATGGGCAATAGATCAATGGTGCAGCAGTCAGTGATTAAGCTAAAAGTGAACCCAGGCAGCCGGCAGTCAGGCCTAGAATCTGGGCTCTTGACCACTACGCTATGCTGCCCTTCACAGTATAATGTCATTTTTCTCCCTTGACTGTTAGATTATGCTCAACACAATAATAAAAAATTCTCAATGTGATACCATTTAAACTTATATCAGAAATTGAACAACTTCACTTTTCCTTCAAAACAAAAGCCATTTTAAATTCCTAATTTTTTCCTGGTAGTGTAAATACTCCTGACAGCATGGCTCAGTGCCATGATGATAAATGAAACCACGAAACCATTCCTGGGCCACCACCGCTGACATCAGCAAGCCTGGGACCATTGCCATTACTCTAATGATGTGTGTATACTATCATCTCACAGCCACAGTCCTTCTGGTTATTCAACACAACCATTGTATGATAATTGAAGTTTCTTTTTACTAGGCTGGACAATGTTAGTAATAGTGCATCCAGAAGTTCATTCCAACATCTGCAAACACAGTCTGTCAAGAAATCTAAGACACTCTAATCTAAATGTCAGTCTTATCTGGTGATTAACCATTTTTGATGGTTTTAATCCTTGTATTAGGCTTTTTACTCGTGTAGGTTGAACTATTTCCTGCCAGCAGACAAAATGTATTTCTGCCATGTGCAGCTTTTGAAAAAGCTTTAGGAAGACAGGGTTCCCAGGGTTTAAATCAGTGGTTCCCAGACCTGACTAATCACCAGAACTTTCAAGTCAGATATTCAAAAATACGGGTTCCCAGGCTCCAACTTAGAACATCTGAGTCTGATTCTGATGAGGACCAAGAATTCGTAGTTTTTTAAAACTACCAGTGATTTCAATGGTCATCCAGTTTGACAATCTCTGCTTCAGAAAACAGGAGGCTTTCTCTATGTTCCTGCAGCAGCTCATGAAATAGGAGCTTTCCCCATGAATTTCACCCTAAGTACGAGGGAAGTTGCTGCCAGCCATTTGTTCCTCTTCCCCTTACATGTTCCCACCCAAGAGAATAGGAATGACTTGCCCTAAGTGGGGAAGTTTGGGGAAGTCCCCGAGCATGCACTGCCTGCTCTCTGGGTTATGGTTGCTGCTCTCTCCCAAGCAGGCCTGCTCACAAGCAGAGCATCTTTTCCGGTGTGCTTCTGCTTCCATACTGTAAGTACCCCTAGAATGGCCCCATCTTCTAGGCTTCTCTCTTGGCCATCTGAGTCTTGTCTATCTAAACTTGAAGGGCTACAAGCAGCCCATGATCCTCCAACTGTCCGGACAGAAAGCATCCACCTTACAAATCTAACTCCCCCATGTGCTATTCCCAAGGTCTAGACACGGGTGTACGTAAAAGGAGGTTCCTAAAGAGGCAACAAAATATTTCCTTGCTATGATGTGAATGTATGTGCCCCCCCCCATTTATATATTAAAACTTAATCCCCAATGTGAGGGTATTTGGAGGTGGGGCCTTTGGGATGGGATTAGCATAAAAAAGTCCCTAGAGAGACCCCTTGACCCTTCCACCATGTGAGGACACAGCAAGAAGAAGCCGTCTATGAACCAAAAATGCAGCCCCTCGCCAGACACCAAATCTGCTGGTGCCTTGATTTTGGGCTTTCCAGGCTCCAGAACTGTGAGAAATAAATTTTTGCTGTTTATAAGACACTCAGTTCATGGTATTTTGTTTTCACAGCCCGAACAGCCTAAGAAAATCCTGCATTTTAATTCCTACTTGGTTTCTATACCTACTTATACTGGCTACTTCAGAACTCCTAATTCAGACCACCTGCCAGGGAGCCAAAATACATCTGAGTGATCCCATGAGGCATTTCACCATTAGACAGGGAGTACTGCACAGTGAGTTCCAAAGTAAGCAAAAAGTTGGAGCTTGGATACAGGCAAGAATTTTGTGAAAGATGCCATTTTGGACTGCTTCTGCCAAACCTTGCCTACAGCACCAGCAGGTCCAGATTGGAAAATGGAATAAAGGAAGATGCATTCATTAGAAATATAAAAATAAAGACATTGCAAGGGACAAAAGGAAAAAGACTTTCCCTCACTTATTTCTCCTTGGTGGAGCCAGATTCACCAGTATCTGGGGAGAGGGCTAACTTTCTCTTCTTTCCTCGTCCCCTAACACACACACACACACACACACACTCACATGCACACACGCACACACGCACACATGCACAAACATGCACAACCCTCATTTTTAAGGCTATACCTGTGGCTGGGTTACCTTACCCAACAAAAACATGTGCATTGGGCATGTTAATTTTGCTGAATGTGTTTCAGTTGAATTTTTTATGTAAATATTGTACAAAAGAGAAATAGCTTTTCTAAGACAATGGCTCTAAAAAAAATACTCCAAGTTCTAATTTTATATCAGCTTTCTTTATGCAAACTCCATTACACTACAGGTAGAAATAGAGAAGTAATTTTGATGTCACTTTTAAAAAGAGTGTCCAGGTTTTTTCAGTTTAAAAATATATACCCTTTATGGAACCAGGCGGAGTTTTCACAGAGAAGTAAATGCACTTTTCAAAACTCTTCAGCCCAAATCTTGTTGATGTTTTTATGAAGAGTTTCAGAGTATATTGGTGGAGTAGCAACAGGAAAAAAAAGATAAAACCAACTATTACACTAGGAAGCAACTCTGATGCCAAAAGACAGAACCAATAGCCTCCTGATGTTACAAATTGTCTTGCATCAGAGTTTAACACACATACAATCAACATGCATCAAGTTTGACTTTGCCGACTTGAAACTGATTATAATTCAGACAGTGGTGGTGGTTTTTTTTTTTTTTTTAGGTCTGTGAGGAAAAAAAGGTTTACGAAAAAATCAATAATATTGACAGTGTATATGGGAGAGTGCTTCTCAACTTAAAAAATAAAGTGTTCAAATGCTTTTTAGAATTCTTGGCAAAAAGTAATATTCACTTAAGAAGCAAACATTATTGTCTCATTACATATATAAACATTCATAGGCTATTCTTTAGCAATAAAAATTAAGGAAAAAGTAGTGATGGTACCAATGTACCATCAAAGGAGTTTCTTCGACCATAGTAAATATTTTCTGATCCTTTCTCATTTTCCTTTATGAGCCGCCTACTGACCCGCAGAGCTCATTTGTAAGGGCAGACAGCCTTGACACAGGATAAAACCAAATGGCCAATGTGGAAATGGCCCTGGGCTGGTGAGAACTACGCCCTGATTTGGCTAGCATACAGTCATCATCATCAAAACTAAAACATAGTTCTAACCGCCCGCACTGTTTACCATTTACAGAATATTTGTTTATATACAAGCAATGCAACTATTAAAACACTTAGCCTGGTGGTTTTATTAACTTTCTCTATTCATGGTTTCATGAACCTATCTATTCATTAAAATAAGCTTTCTAGGAGGCTTTCAGTACAAATAGGCACTTGAAAAATTCAACTGAATTCACTTACGATTTTTTTTCAAATTTATTCAGTTTACCTAGACATTACCATCCATATTACCACTAATTTAGAACCTAAATTAGTGACATAGGGCTATCATGTTGAGCTCTGAAGAATTCACTCTATAAAGTGCTTTTTAATAATGAGACAGATCATAATTGTACTTACCTTTAACTGAGTGATTATATATTCTTCACCTTGCAGTTAATATTTAAAAATAAGCTACCTCAATGCATTTTATATACACATACAATATTTATTGAGTTACCAAGAATTTGGTTCTTCCATTTTTTAGATATGCCTCACATCAAAGACATTGACATTGTTAAGTAATATGGCAAGATGACATCCTAAGCAAGATATGATTTAATCAGATATTTGGAAACCATTTTCACATAAGGTGAGGGAAAGGAAACACATTAACTGGCCGAGAAAATGCATTTCCACCTATAAGAATATTAATTTGCTCTTCTGAATAGAAAATCACTGATTTCCTTTACCAGCAGAAATATCTAACTTGGACCCTTAGGGTCTATCTTGCACTTTAATTTCAAACATTTTAACGTTAAATTATTCTACCAACTTGCAAATTTATTTTTCTCTTGCATCAAAATTTTATTCTTCTGTGTGATTTTCCCACTTAAGCACAAATAATTTACTGCTAGATGCCTTTATAAGACAGCAGGAAATATGGTTACCTCTTTGATATTCTCTTAATCAGAAAATGGACTGGAATCCATAGGGAACTTTTAGTCACATCTGGAGGGAGGGAGATTTAACTAACTTGCTCTTTCCTTATGAAAGTGTTAAGAAAGGAACCCTTCTAAATAAGTCGTGCAGTTTGTTAAATCTCTCTCCCTAGTGAGAAAGCCAGTAATTGAGTGGCAGTAACAAGAAAAATATATTCTGTCCTATGTTTTTCCTGCATAATTCATGTGAAAAAAGATAAAAGGGAAAGAGTAAAATTCTTACTCCACAAACACAAGAAACAGCATGACCACTACCCCTGCATGATGTGTGCAGGGAACTCCTCGGAAAATACATCAGCATCCTCATCCATTTCAAGATAATCTTCAGTTACATGATTGATATAGCATCATATCACAGCAACACTAAAAGAATTGTGCCATTAAGTTACAATCTATTACAATATTTTTATATGTTGTTTTTTTAAAAAAAGATGATCGATAAGGGGATCTTAACCCTTGACTTGGTGTTGTCAGCACCACGCTCTCCCAAGTGAGCTAACCGGCCATCCCTATGTAGGGATCCGAACCCATGGCCTTGGTGTTATCAGCACCACACTCTCCCAAGTGAGCTATAGGCCAGCCCAATATTTTTATATCTTAAAAGTGAATATTGAAGGCTATTTTTTTAGCTCACACTATGGGCCAGCCCAATATTTTTATATCTTAAAAGTGAATATTGAAGGCTATTTTTTTAGCTCACACCCCTCATTTTACAGATGAGGAAACTAGGGCCTAGGAAAGGTAAGTGACTTGTTCAAGGTTATATAATTAATGTAACAGAAGGGACTGGAACTCCATGTCCTGACTTTCAACCCAGTGCTTTTTCTAAATCAAATATCTACTAGCTCAGCCAGCTAGCTTGGGACAAAGACCTAGCCAACATTTACAGAGCGCTTACTATGAGCAGAGATAAGGAAACCCTGTGTGCCAGTTATCAATCTCTTGCTCAGCTCCAAATTCACCCTTCAACACTTATTCTTAATTAATAGATGGATTTCCTTATGCATTTCTCTTTTATAGTGAGCACAGTGTTAAGCTTCTTTCATAAAGGGCACTGCAGCAATATCCCAGAAGGATGGGACTTTCCTGCTGTTTCCTGTGACTACATGTTCAGTCAGGGGTGCTGGTGTGAGAGCATTGGGTAGAGCTTGGCCCCAGCCTTGGCCCAGAAGGCACAGTCCCTCAACCTTGAAGCCCTGGCCTGGCCTAATGATCACCTTCCTATAGCCCTCTCAACACTGACACTAGCCCTCTGCACAACCACATGCCTGGCTGCAGCTCACCTGTGTACCACCTGTTCATGAAGAGTTGCTTCCTGTTTGCCCAGAGACTGTAGACCAGCTCTGGCCCGTGCAAACCAGCAAAATTCTCCACCATCCAGTGGGCTGCAACTACACCTTTTCCAACAAGGTCTGAACTTTGGCCTTAAGAGGGAGACCCTCTTACAAGTTTGTCCTTCCTGTGTACTCTTCCCCAGCCTTAAGGTACCCTATAAAATTTTCTTATATCTTACAATTACTCTTTTATCATAGTTCAATAAGTTTTTATATTACACTTCCCCTGTTTAAAACATTGTGCAGTTTCTCTCCCCTGATTAGACTGAAACCAATATACCGTGCCAGAGATGCAGTCATAGCGCAGTCAAATTAAGAAACATGGCACCAAGAACAGGGGTAAGCAAATAACTCACTTTTCAGATGTAGTGAACTGAACCAAGTCACCCAAGGTGCATGGCCATTGTTCACCTGTACGACAGAGGCTCTGTTGTGCTAAGAGGAGTATGCAAGCTTGGGTAGGAAATGAATTGCTCAGGATCACAGAGAGAATTTGACAATCTATGAGTTAAGAGAAATGAAAGAAATATAAAGCATAAGGCAGCTGGAAAAAAAACAGATCATCAAATGCAGATTGTTCTGTAGTGCCATGCAAGTGCTCATCCATGTATCCTCAGTAAAATATTCGAGTCTTATTAATGCAAAAAGAATTTGGAGACATCTGAGAGCTGCATCAAGCTGAGTTCTGCCTCAGGGTAGGCCCATGGCAAGAAGAGAGCCTATCTGCAGGAGCCCTGCTACCCATGGTTAAATAAACCGGAGATTCCCGATCCCTGTGCAGAGGCTCGGAGGCATGCTGCAAATGAGTGCTCTGTCTGCTAAACTACTGACCCCCTCAGCCTTGGCACGGAGCCCGAAGCAGCCACAGCCTCGGGCCAGTTGCCTCTGGTTGCAAGGAGCCAGATTCAGATCTTGAAGGATTGTAAGAGGAACAAGAGAGGGGAGACACAACAGAAAAGTGTCCCTGGATCTTACAATCTAAAATGGAGTTTTGGAAACTTACCAAAAAGAAGCATGTCAGATAATTACCGAAAGTACAGAATAAGAGCAAAAGCAATAAGGTAAATTGAATGGGTGGGGAATAAAAGGCTATGGGAGTTTTTTAAATGTGATGTTGTAGGTAGGGAGGAAGGAGAGGAGCAAATGAGGGAAGTGGGTGATGCAGACATGTTATTCTGGGAAAGCTTCATAAAAATGTGAGTTCTCCAAATCTGAGTGATGTTGTAGAGTTAAAAATCTAAAGAACCAAAAACCTTTCACTCGGGCCTAGGGGCAAGTGGGGCAGGCTACCAAATGCTCTTCTGGTGATGCAGAGCAGGAGGCCCAGAGTCTCTAAAGCAGACCTGACTTGCTCCATCACTGGCCAGTGTTGGTCCTTCCTGCAGAAATGTTTGCCTGACACATGATGCTTCCTGACTTCCCAGGCCCTGAAAACTTTCCCCAAAATAATTTCTTCCTGCTCTTCTCTGGTCTACAGGCTAAGCTCTTCTAAACATCCCCTGGGTCTCAACTTCTGGGAAATTGAAGTTAACCTGTATTTCTTTACTTCTCACCATTGTTATCCACCTTCTGGCCTAAATTCAGAAGACCCCAAGGACATTTTTTCAGTGATAAAAGCAATCTACTACTTCCTCTCACCCTCGATCACCCGTGACAATTTCAGGTTTTTTTGAGACTAAATTCCTCTTTCAGTACCCCTTGTTCTACAATTGGGCAGATGTTTGAATCTGGAAGCCTCACCAAAGTCCACAGAAGTGCAGGAGCTGAGACACGATCTGGCACAACCTGCCTTTCTGGGAGCCCTGCCTACCTCTTGATTCATTCAGCAGCTGTGTGCATTGAGCCCCAGCTGTGAGCCAGGCATCGTGCTCAGCCCAGGGCACAGTCATGACAACCTCTGCTCCTGGAGGTGACAATCAGTCAGGAGACCAACTATAAGCACATAAATGCTGCAAGTAGAAGCATGGGCTGCTGTGAAAAGGAGGAGGTAGCCAAACCTGGTCTGAGGATCAGAAAAGGCATCTTAGAAGTGACTTGTTGGCAGCTGAGACTTGAAGGATGAGCAGGAATTGGCCAGGTGCCTGTCTTGTTACCCCCACGTCTCCAGACCCAGGCTCCAGAGGACATCCCTGATTTGATGCCTCATCCTAACTTTCCTTTCTCAGGAAATACTGCCTTCCCACTGTCACTCCCCAGCCCACCCCCCATAATGAAAAAGTAAGTCCTTGTCTCATATTGTCTTGGGGCCTTTGTGACTAGTGCTCGTAGACACATCATCTGAGATGAGCATTCTAACTGCACACTAACAAGCTCTGTGAGTAATGGAAGTCAAATTTCTTTTCTGAGCCTTGTTTTTCCACACCCAGAAACATGGAGTTATTCATACCTTCCTCCCTCTTCACAGAGAGAAGAGTAAATAAAATAATATTGTTATTGCTGTTGCATTGTGAAAGGAGACTTTGAGGTAGAATTATCTAGTAAAGAAATATTAGTTAGTCCAGTTGCCCCCAAAACACCCATCCTCTCCCACAGTGCCCTTGATATTATAATTATCATCATCCTCATAATAATAAAAGAACATTTTTGATTGCTTACTTTGCTGTCTTGCATAGCAGACAGTACAAATATTTTTCCATCATTTACTCTTCCCAAAAATTCTGTGAGGCAGATATCATCATCATCATCATCATCATCATCAAGCCCATTTTCCATGGAGATGAGGCAGCGAGAGGTTCTTTCAGTTGTGTATGATCATACGGCCAGAAAGTGACGAAACCAAGAGCAGCTGTGCCTGTGAGCACATCATGCTGACCTGCCTTGATTTCCCAACTATCTGCTTCGAGACCTCTCCCCTCATTGTATCCGTGGTATTGTTCTCAGTGGTCTGCATTAAAGGTAGCTTGGTCCATCCTTTTCCTTACAGAACCACCACAGATCTGTCTCTTACATGCTGCAGTTATAGAAAATGTCAAGCCCCTTCTTGAACAGGCAGTCACACAGTTACAGAATGTGACAGTGCCCCACTCTATAGTCACTGCTGGAAAACTAATTCCATTGAGTGGTAGAGAAGAAGCACGTAAAATGGAAGCCTCCTGCCAAAAGGTAGATTTTCTTTTTAAAAAACAACAGCCTCTGTCTACAGACAACAGCATGTGTGTCCATCAAGACACCTGACTCATTGCCTCTATTCCAGTCTCCGGGTTAGATTCAAAAAAGCACGGAGAGAAAATATGACGCTACCAGAGGGCCTTGGGACTGTTTATTACCCTGGAATGTTCTGGCTAGATTATCACCATCAGTGCTCAAGATAAGTTCAAAAAAGCACGGAGAGAAAATATGACGCTACCAGAGGGCGTTGGGACTGTTTATTACCCTGGAATGTTCTGGCTAGATTATCACCATCAGTGCTCAAGATAACAGTGAGATACTTGCTCTTTTTCTCTGTTGAAGCTCATGGGAGACTTTCTTTCAAACAGGAAATTGAGAGTCCTGGATAGTACGTGCCCAAGTTACTCTACAGTAGCTCATTTTCAAAAGAGTTGAATTTGTCACCATTTGGGAACATAATCTAGAAATATATTGTGTAGAGGAGATAAAATGAAAATGAATAAACCAAAAAACAAAACGAAAAAAGACAAACTTGTTTATTCAAATAAAGTAGTCACGTTGGGAAGCTGCACACTTGCAGAAAAGATGCAACCCATAGCCTGCTAGATGGCTTCACCTACACTGTGCCCTCTCTGGATACTCCCCTCTGTCTGCCCTTTGGGTGGTCTAGCAGTGAGTTAGACCAGCAGGATAGAGCTGGTTCAGCTGAAGGACTAAAAAGTCATTAGCTCACACTGGCACTGATATGTGAATTCCCCCAACTATTGACCTCTGGGCTCTGTACACTCCTTTGTTCCAGCAAGGCCACTTCTTGCAACCAGAAAACTCCCATGGTACATGGCCAGCCAAGTATTTCCTGCTTCCCTGCCTGGTTCTCCATACATATTTAAAGAGGTACCAGGGCAGGATTCTCGTGGAGCACTTTCCACAGCACATCCAGCTCTGCCTAAGCACCCTGCATGTGATAGGTTGACTCTTTTTAAATCTTCCCAATACATCTCACTTTATGCTTACCCCTCATGTCACTAGAAGTGTTTGTCCTTCCATATGGCATGACATTTATATGACAAAACTCAAGGAAAAGTACACCTTCACCCACTCGTTTTTATTCCAAACAAAGGAGGCAGAATGGTGCAAAGGAAAAGCCAGTTTTTGAATGAGCAGACCTAGAATTGAGTCCTGGCCTTGGCCACGTGGACTGTGTACCATCAGGCCTTTTATACAACTTCTCTTAGGCAAACTGGAGATAGCAATGCCTGCTTTGTAGGTTTTCACGAGTTTTAACAAAATTTAGTAGAAGTTCATTTCCTTTCCACATCCTCTTCCTCCACTTGTACCCTCCAGTATCTTTCTTTCCAGACTAACCAGAATTCATTTCAATTGAATTCTGGCTTTCTGCAGAAGTCAGGTCATTTTCATAGGACAAAGATTTACCACTATCGAGTTATTATAGGAAAAAATGCCACATATTTTGAAGGCAATTTCATAACACCACTTCTCAAAACATAGTGAGCAATGGCAGTAACATTCACTAAAAGATGTTTAAAGACTCCAAGGTGACTACTTTGAAAGTTAAAACAGACATTCTGTGAGTTCTGGTCTGTTGAAATAAAATTAATTAGAGGTCTGATAGTGGTCAGTTGTGCCATTGTCAAGCACCTGCTCTCTTGAAGAAATGGTGCTCTGCCTTGTGAGAAGTGCAAAACTGAATCAGACCCAGTCTTTGTTTTTCCACCTAACTGATAGATATGTTTTGAGAATTACAGTATGAAAATGGTACAGGTGAAACATTTTGTAACTACATAAATTCGTAGGGGATTCAGTCACAAATGACAGATCCAATTAGCTTTAAAAAAAAAAAAGGAAGAGGTTTATTGGCTGAAACAATTAAAGTCCAGGAATACTTAGCTTCAGGAATAGTTAAATCAAAATGCTCAAGTGGAGGAGCACAAATGTTCTCATCACAAAGAAATGATGAATTTTTGCAATGATGAATATACTAACCACCCTGATTTGATCATCACACATTGTATACATATATTGAAATATAACTCTGTACCCCATAGTATGTACAATCAATATATTTCAATTTAAAAATAAATTCCTTTAAAAAATGTTCAAGTGGCGTCAAAATCTCTATGTGTATGTGTGTGTTATGTGTGTGTCTGTGTGTGTTGGTGTCAGCTTTGTTCCAGCATTTTTTCTGTGTTGGCTTCTTTTTCAGACAGGTCTTCCTTTGTGTTAAGAAGAACCTCAGATTCATGTCCTCACAGTTTGGCAATTGTGGGAGAGCTGCTCCTCCACATTAGTTACAACAAAAGTCCCAAATTGCATCCCATTAGCCTGATATAGATCATGCATGAACCAATTGCTGAGGCCCAGTAGCTGGAATGCTATGATTGGTGAGGCAAGGCTCTTATGCTCTTCTCTGGAATTGGGGGGCTAATGTCAGCCTCACCTAATCACATGGACAAACATAGAAAATTAGGGTGGTGTTTCCTGAAGAACTGGAAATGTATGCTGCACATGCAAAAACACTGTAGAGTGTATTAGTCAAGATAATGTTAGAATATGAGGGCCAAAATACCCCAAATCACAGTGGTTTAAACAAAAGTTTATTTCTGTCTCACATTCAAGAGGCACAGTGGTAGTCAGTAATCAGAAATGTTAAGGCACTCCAAGGTGTAAGACATAAAAGCTCAACTATCTTGTTGCTCTCCCTGTGGGATTTCCATATTAAAGATCACTTCATAGTCCAAGATGGATGCTGCAGCTCCAGCTATTACATCTTTGTTCTACTCAACAGATAGGAGGCGGTATACAAGAAATGCAGATCTCCCCAGCCATTAAACTCCACTTCCAGTTACAACCTGTTGAGTAGAACATAGTCACTTAGCCACATCCAGCTACAAAGAAGGCTGGAAAATATAGTCTTCATTCTGGGCAACCATGCACACGACCAAAAATTTGGGTTTAATATCATTATTGAATAAGGGAAGATAAACACTGGGGGGGGGGAGGTTGGGGGACTAGAAGTCTTTACCACACAGATTTAAATAAATAACTCTAATACAATACAAGCTAGTAAGTGCTAATAGGACAAAATAAGAAGATGATGGGTTTGGCTTTATATTTCTGGAATGCTACAACCACAATTTAAATTAGTGTTCTAATAACACTACCAAGTTAGAGAATCATTGATCCAGAAGAATGCTAAATAATGATGAAAGTAAAACTGAGGAAGCCAGATACTTCAAGCACTTCACTGGAATACCTTTAGGGCAGTGCTAAATAATGATAAAAGTAAAATTGAGGCAGCCAGAGACTTCAAATACATCACTTACATGGCTTTAGACATTCACCAAAGACATAGTTGTGTGAATAATAATGAAATAATTTCTTTTACATTGGGAGTTTATCATTTCAAATCTCCAAATTATGTCACAAATAGTAAACAAGTACTTTACATGACAACTTTGAGAATAATATTAAGTAAATGTTCTGTTACTAAGGAATCAGAATCAAAGCCAAGACAACAAAGTATTTAAGAACTCTACAGGGTCAAGATGGCAGAATAGATGGTCCCCAGTGTCACTCTCTCCCTCAAATCTGCCAATTTACAACTATTAAAAAGCAACGACAACCAAGCTGGGGCCAGTAGAACTCAGGGGAAGAGGAGGAGAGACCTGTGGAGTGCATGAAGGTGGGAGAAGCCATGATGAGGAAAGAAAAAAATGCTCTGATTGTTTCATGCCATGGCCACTTTAAGGCTGGAGCTGCTGAGCACACAGAGCAGGAGCTGGCAAAAGCTGCAGCTGTGCCTTTCAGATGAAGTTGCTTGGAGGTGGCAGGGGAGAAGGCGGCCTTGGGGGCCCCCCAGGCCAGCAGTACCACCAACATGGTTCCCGTGGACCCCCATAGGACCAAGGAGCCACAACAACTGAATAAAAGGAGCCACTCAGAGGCCAGTGATTCATCACAAGGGACCAGAGCACAGACTGTCCCATGAGAAGTGTTTAGAGTAGAGGCAGTGGAGGAGACAGGCCTACCAACGGAATGCTGGGGCACAGCAAGAACAGCTGATCTGACCCCTAATCACTGTAGGACCACTCAGAGGAGACTGGTCAGAAATATAGAATTGCAGGGGGTGCAGTTTGATGAAAAGACTCAGGCCCAGGCCAATGTTTCTATACAACCCAGGTGCATCAGATTTCACCAGATCCGGAAGTACCTATAAAGTCAACTATTAAAATCTGAGCTGCACAAAAAGCCTTCCCTAGGGAATCAGCAGCTAAGCAGCAATTTAGCTCAACCACAGAGCTCAAGTGCTGGTCCCCATGGGAAGTTCCCTCATTTTAGAAGTAAGCAAAGGACAAAGTATTAGTTCCAGTGCAGAGTTTAAGTGGTGGGAATGGCAAATAATCCAACACAGAACTGAAAGAAAAAACAAAGTACCCACAACCAGAGACAAAGTTTGGTAACTAGTAAAGGTCCCATTTCACCAAAGAACACTTATAACACCTAGAAGGACCAGAAGTCCCCTGGACTACCAAGCCAGGAAGGTGGTAGGGCTGGGGGCCTCAGCCATGCCCCCGACACCCACAACCAGTCCCAAGGATGGAGACTGAGGGCCTCGGCCATACCCCTCCCGACACAAGTGCAACCACCCCAGCAACAACCACTGAGCCACCTCAGGAAAAGCCCCAGGTTCTCCCAAGCCTGGGCAGAGGGGGGCCAAGGACCTCATCCACACCCCCCACACACTCAACCAGCCCAGTGATGACTAGCACACCTTAGCAAGAAGGGCCCCAGGTTCCTGAGCTGGAGTGGTGGGGGGCGAGGGCTATTGCCACACACCCTTGACATCTGCACCCAGCCCAGCAATGACCAAGCCACTGCTGGAAGCCCATTGGCCTCCCCTGTGGGAATGTGGGGGGTGCCACAGGCCTCAGTCCCACCCCTCCTCCTTCCTCCTTCTTCCATCCCATTTCCTTCCCCTGTCCCCTCTCCCTCTCCCTCCCAACTGCTCTACAACATCTTAGAATGTAGAAAAATAATACGAATGAAATTTTTAAAAATAAAATAATAAATAAATAAGAAAGAAAGAAAGGAGTCTACAGTCTACGGAATAAAATGAAGAGCCTTGTTTCAGAGATTCTCACCGTTATGAATCCAACCTACATTTACAGACTCTCCTCCTAGAAATTCCAAACACAGCCCGTGCTACAGCATAACTATACATTCATTCTGCACGGTCCCCACGTTCTTGCCTGAATCCTTTGTTGTTGCTGGATACTTTGGGTAAAACTCCCTGGAAACATTCTTTCACGTTGGAATTCCACCCTTTCTTTTATAATTGTAAAACCACTAAACAAGGCTGTGATGAGCACAGTGGGAGAGAGAGACATGATAACGAAAACCGAGCCCACTTCTCCATATAAGGATGCTCTCTGAACACCAAAATAATTGAAAAAATTTAATCAAGTCAAAATATAAATGTAATCAATTTCTGTATTATCCAAAACCACATAAGTATGTTTAAGATGCTCACCAAAGTAAATGCAAAAAGCATTATTCTAAAAAGAACAACTATAGTTGGAGATTTATAACATAGTTCTCTCTGTTTCTTAAAGGAAATTAAGATCTATGTAGAACTGAGTACAAACAAAGCACAGTATATGTCAAAATTTGTTTGATGTAGCTAAGGCAGCACTTAGAAATATATCACTTTCCATGCGCTCATTAGGAATTAAGAAAGGTTAAAAATAAGCATCTTTACTATTTCTCTCCCTCTTGTCTCACTGGACATTCTTTGTTACTCTTTTTTGATTTGTTGAGTTGAAGGCTGCACTTGCATGAGTTGATAAATATGTGAAAAAAGATGCTCAGCCTCATTAATATTCAAAGACAAGCAAAAACAACAATGAGATACAAGGCTGGTTTGTTACACACGTCCCACTGACCAAACTTGGTCACATGAGTACACCAAGCTTTCTGAGAGTCTGGGAAATGTACACTTAATTGTAGGCTTCCACATACCAAGACGAAAACTGGAGTTTCTATTACTATAAAAGAAACAGAGACTGGATATTGAATGGATAGCCAGCACACTTTGTCACAAGAGGCACACCGAAGTGAATTTTTTTTTTTAACTCTCAGATATCTACAGGAGAAGCGGCCCCCTTGTGGTGTTCTCAGATAGTCCATTGGACGTGAAAAATCCTCTGCTGCTCCAGATTTGAGATTTGAAAAATAGACCAAAAGTAGCTTTGGAAAGAATCTTTCTTGTTAACTTTATTTAGTCCAGCACTTAATCACTTGAGCTTTTCTCAGCCTTTACCTTTTATGAAGCTTTTGAAGTAATTTTACCTAGTATATTATGAAGAACTACTAGATAGTTCAAACTCTGCGGATTGATGGTAGCCAACCACTTGTAGTTAAAATCAGATTATAGTTTTATTTCTGTTTATGATACTTTATAATTTACTAATAGTTTTATCTTTTCAATTCTTTTTACATGAAAAGAATTATAAACCTCCTTGAATGAATGCAAGGAAATCCTAGAATAAACAAAGATTTTTAATACCTCTTTGGTATTAAGAATATCACTTCTGAAAAACAAATGGGTATTGATAAATCAATCAATTGTTTAATTGAATTCACAGGAGGATATTTTCTTTGGGACAATTGACTCCTCCCAATTGATTTGACATGCCATAATTTCTTATCACATAAAACTTCTGATTACTTTCCAAGAAACAGGATGATGTGGGGTTTTCAATGTACAAAAGCCTAATTTCCTTATTCAGAAATATTTTAGTCTCTAACCCTCAAGGCATAATCTTAAGATTTTGTTGAGCACTGAAAGAATTAAGAAACATGTTGACACCTATAATTCCTGATAGATAGAAGAAAGCAGGAAAATGGGAATGAATGGGGGAAAAGCAAAGATAGTGAGTATTGTAATACAAGGCAAAGAGCTGGTGCACTTAAGGTGCCAGTATTAGCGTTCAAGATCACTGTAATCATATCGAAATTCAGCAGGCCCAATATCTTCACCCCATGGACTGAATGCGGATGACACAGCACTTCCTACTGTACCTATTCTCTCCTCTCCTCCCTATCATGCAGGGAAATGCAGATACACAAGTGAAATCACTCTAAAATTTACATTTGTTTGGGGGAAAAGTGCATTAAAGAGAGGAGAACGTAGGAAGTGCCCATATCATCTTTTTACCGGGGTGCCACTGCCTGCCTGCCAGGGCTGATGCCCAATACCAAGTAGGAAACTTATTATGCCCTAGAGATGGATCTACCACAGCCAGTGGAAATGAGCTTCTTTCAAATGACACATACACTTCCTGTGTCCCGAGTTCTAAAGTGTGTTGTGCCCACACATTTCCCCCCCACTTGTCCCACTTGTCTTGGGAGAGGTTTGGCAGAAACGTGAGGATCTGAAGGTACAAGAGGTGCAAAAAATTGACAATAATAATAGGAACTATAACCACCCATGGTGGGCAAAGATGGTGAATTTTATCCAACGAATATTTATATTCAACCAGGGCTCAAGCAAAAGAGAACAAGACTATGGAAAGAACTGAAATATAGGTAGTTGTGCTCGAAAAACAAAAACTAAAAAAAAAAAAAGCAGTTTTCTGTGATCAAAGGGCTTTCTGCAAGAAAATAAATGGGATAAAGGACATATAAGTGCTTCAAAAGAAATGAATTCAGAATGATTTGGCACTTTATGTGAATGTACAATTTGATTTAAAAGTAAGTATTAAATAATTAAAAAGCTAAATTATGAATTTTTTTCAAGTCCTAACCCCCAGTATCCATGAATATGATCTTATTTGGAAATAGGGTCTTTGCAGATGTAATTAAGTTAAGATGAGCTCATATTGGGTCAGGGTTGGCCCTAAATCCAATGACTGGTTGGCCCTAAATCCTTCTCCTTATAAGAAGAGGGAGATTTAGAGACACAGACATACATAAAGGGGAAAAGGCCAAATAAAGGCAGAGGCAGAGACTGGAGTCAGACAGCTACAAGCCAAGGAACACCAAGGATTGCCAGCAGCACCAGAAGCAAGGAAAAGGAAAGGAAGGAATCCTGGAGCCTTCAGAGGGAGCATGGCCCCACAGCACCTCGATTTAGGACTTCTGGCCTCCAGAGCTGTGAGAGATTTTCTGTTGTTTTAAGCCACCCAGGTTGTGGTAATTTGTTACGACAGTCCAAGGAAACTAACACAGGTGGAAATGATAGTTCTGGGTCGAAATTTTATATTATATCATCAGGAGTTAGTTGCAGGCAGTAGGCCCTCAGGGATATAGGAAAATCTGGCACTGGTTATTTGGCTTAAAGGCAGTGAAAACCATGTTAATGCTCAGAAATGAGACTTTAGCAGCCCAATTGAACTAATTCCTGGGATTACTTGCGAAATTTTATATTATATCATCAGGAGTTAGTTGCAGGCAGTAGACCCTCAGGGATATAGGAAAATCTGGCACTGGTTATTTGGCTTAAAGGCAGTGAAAAACATGTTAATGCTCAGAAATGAGACTTTAGCAGCCCAATTGAACTAATTCCTGGGATTACTTGGAATAAATTGACCTTTAAAAGAGATTTAGGGAAATTGCCCTGCTCTCTGGTCTTAGAATAGTACAAAGAACATGAGGAATTCAAAATTGAGGAGTGGTCACTTCTAACAAAACCAGAAAGTTTAAACAAAGAGAAGTTCACAGCCTTAAATTTTCTGGACTAGGATGAATTCAAGGCTTTCTGTTATTATCTAGCACCAAAGCTGAGATAACTTGGGACTGAGCTCCTTCAGATTTGCTGAGTTTATAGTCTCATGATTTTTTACATGACAATTATATCATTGGTCATAAAGGAGTGGGACATGAAGAATTTGACTGAGAATATAAGACAGGATTTAGAAGATTTGAACTACCCCAGAACTACAACTGTCCATGAACCTCCTCAGACAAATGAATCAGCCTGGGAAATGTATACTGCCTTTGCCTGATGAGGATGCACCTGCCTTCGCAAAGACACTGTCACCCCCTTACCTGACTGAATCCCTTTGCAACCCATGAACCTCCTCAGACAAATGAATCAGCCTGGGAAATGTATACTGCCTTTGCCTGAAGAGGATGCACCTGCCTTCGCAAAGACACTGTCACCCCCTTACCTGACTGAATCCCTTTGCAATAGGAAGCCACTCTCGATCCTCATCCTCAATCTTTTCCTCCCACCAGGTCTCACAGTCTTCAGACATTAACTAGAGGGAGATACCGTGTACGATGCTAGGAGACTAAACCCAAGAGGAAAAGTCACTGTAGTATGAGGGTACTTCAAAAAGTTCATGGAAAGATTTGTATTACCTTTTAATTCTACTTTTCCATGAACTTTCTGAAGTACATTGCCTAAATTTCAGGAAAAATACTATGTCATGGTTAAGAGCATAGGCACAGGCACCAAAACTGCCTGAATTCAAACTTTCCTGTGACACTTCCTGTGTGACCTTAGTCAAGGACCATTACATAGTTTTGCCTCCATTTCCTCATCTGTAAAATGGAATAATAGTTTTACTCCTTAAGGCCATTGTAATAATTAAAATACATCAATCTACATAACATGCTTAGAACAACTGGCACCTAATAAGTGCTGTGTAAGTCTTAGGTATTATTGCACGTTACCTTAAACCAGCTGTAGAATACAGTCCACTTGGGCTCCACCCGGCAATCTCTCTAAGCGTAGTTAGACTCGGGTCTTTTCTGCCATGCAGCCTCCATACTGATGAGTTTCACACCTTTGGATCACTGCCACTCTCAGCACAGTCAATCTGCACATCTAAGCTGAGCAGGTGCATGTGGCTAAGGGATCAGGACAGCAACAAAGCTGTATGCACAACTATCATATCCATCTGACCTGGTCTGCAACATAGAAAAGTAGGATTACACAGTGAGACTGAAACAGTGAGGCCTGCGTTACAGCTTCCACTTTTTAAAAAACTATCATTCACTGAGAGCCTTCAGTGTGACAGACTCTGTGTGCTTCCCACTTTACAAGCTGTTGTGGACTGAATGTTTATGTCCTTCCAAAATTCATATGTTGAGCCCTAACCCCCAATGTGATGGCATTTGGAAATGAGGCTTTGGGGAGATAATTAGGGGCCCTCATGATGGGATTAGTGTCCTTAAAGAAGAGACCAGAGAGATTGCTCTATAGAGTTCTCCCCACAGTAACACCCCACCCCTATGTGATGACCCAAGGAGAAGGTGGCAGTCCCTCACAAGCCAGGAAGAGAGCCCTCACCAGAACACAGCTGTGCTGCCACCCTGGTCTTGGACTTTCAGCCTCCAGAACTGTGAGAAAATAAAATTTATGTTGCTTAAGCCACCCAGTATATAGTAGTCTTTTACAAGCCCAAGGTAACGAAGAAACAGTCATTACCCTTTGTCCTCACCACTGTGCCCAAGAACCAGTCCCTGACCTCAGGGAACTTACAGTTTAGTGACTAGGTACAAATACCAGGGCGATTAGGTACAGTTATAGGGCAGTACACCGAGGACAGCCTGGGGAAAGGAATATATAAACTACCCCCTCAACACACACAAATACAAGGGGTTCCTTTCTTTCTCACTTTCTTTCTTTGTTCCTTCCTTTCTTTCTTTCTCTCTTCCTTCCCTCCTTTCTTTTTCTTTCTTTCTTTCACTAATGATAACAGCAAGCAATGTAATTTGAAAATGATGTCAAGTATGTGTTTCTTCCCATCTCTTGCCTCACAACTTCTCAGGAGCTATGCATCTCTGTCTCTCTGTCTCTCTGTCTGTTTGTCTCTCTCTCTCTCTCTCACACACACACACACACACACACACACACACACACACACACACATGCATGAATTTCTCTTCATTCTTGCCCTTCTCTGCTTCAAAATTTTTGGAAAGGTTGGGCCAGGAATCGTCAGTATCCTGAGGTTTCAAAACAATCATGCCCTGCTGAGTGTGATGGTTTCAGAACCAAGGACAGCACTTTGTCCACCTCCACCATACTTACAATTTTGTATCTACACCTATGGCATTGGTAAATCATAATTAAGACAGATCTCCCACACCACTCTAAGGAAATAATACTAATAGTAAAATATTGGTAACAACACCTAACATTTACTTAGCGTTTAATATGTGCTGTACGTGTATTATTTCATTTATTCCTCATAACAACCCTGTAAGCTAGATATTTTTATTATCCCCATTTTATAGCTGAGAAACAAATTCAGGAGGAAGTCAAGGGGTTTACCCAAGGTCATGTAGATAGAAAGAATCAGAGCCAGAATTAGAATGTAAATTAGACATTTATTGTTATTATTCTATTTGATGTCCTACTTATATAACTGTTTGCCAAAATTATTTTTTCTCTGAATAACTTTTCTGTAATAAAGCACTGTTTTCCAGGAACACTATCAGAATTATGTGCATTTTACCATATGAACTTATACTGACATGATTGAAATAATCTTGAGACACTGGGCTTCCATGAAGCCAGAAAACATGCGGAGTCTCCTGCAAGGAGTCGTATTGTGAGGCTGAGACAAGACATTCCCAATTAACCACTGCCTTCAACCTTAACCTGAGTGATAGACAGGTACTGCCACCAACAGGGAGGAAATGAGAAGAGAAAATAATTTTCACGGAAAATTGCTGTTTTTCAAGGACTTTGCTAGGCATTTTGGCAATATTTCGAAATTTTGTGGAGGGTTTTGTTCCTTGGTTTTTGTTTGTTTGTTTCTTTTGGCTGCTGGCTGGTAAGGAGATCAGAACCCTTGACCTTGGCATTATCGGCACCAGGCTCTAAACAAATGAGCTAACAGGCAGCCATTTTTTTCCTTTTTTTTTTTGGCTGCTGGCTGGTACGCGAGTATTTTTAAATGTTATGATCGCTTTTAAAAATAAAGTTTATTACATTTTTTTCAATTATATACAGACACTCAAGAGAAAAATAAAACCAAAAGGAAAAACTCACGTATTTTCCAATGCCCAAAGACAACCATTCTTTCTATTTTTTGTGTTTGTCCACACAAAAATCTTTATAAAGTTAATTTCACCAAGTGGGGGGGAGTGTGAGCCAGGATGTTGGCCCCCATTGCAGCGTCTGACAAAGTTGCTAAGCATTTATCAGATAAATATACGGGGGCTACAAGTAAACCCTCATTTGAAGGAAGGATAGCATTTGTTTTTAAAATTAAGGTTCTTAAAATTTATCTAGTAATGATATAGATAAGCTTATGGATATTTTGAAGTTGAATTTCAATAATAAACCATAAATTTTGATAGCTGATTTACCAATCCCATGGAAGCAATCTCAAATCTGAGGATTTCAGGAACTCCAACATCAACTTGCTATCTATTTATACACCAGTAGGTGGTACTAGGTGATTTTTCTTTTCTCTTTTAAGTAAGCTGGGGAGTGTGTGTGTGTGTGTGTGTGTGTGTGTGTGTGTGTGTGTGTGTGTGTGAGAGAGAGACAGAGACAGAGACAGAGACAAAGACAGAGAATAGTGAAAATGGACTTGAGGAAAATTTTGAAGTGAGGTGATGGAAAAATTCTAAAACTGGATTTTTGTGACGGTTCATAAATTTAAATCACAAATTTACTAAAAGCACTTGAATTATATCTCAGTAAAGTTGTAAAAAGGGGGGAAAAAAAACTAAAATAAACTTTTCCATACAGGCTTTATCTTGAGAATTCATAACATAGTTTGTCTATAGATTCATAAGAAAGCACTCTGCTTGGCTACAATTTTAAATTTTAAATTTATTTATATAATCTGGGCATGATTCCACCCTTTTACTTCTTTAACCTGCATCCTTTCAAAATTGCCTCAGAACATCAGAAAATCACCATTAGGCTGCAAGTACTTAATGAACCAATATAATTAACTAAATATTTAAAGCCTCTTTTCCTAGGTTATTTAATACTCTCAGATAGAAACAATACAATTTCTAGTCTGGCCTTTCAACATCTTTGCCGTGCAGAGTATCTCCATAGACAAGAGCCCACAAACCCACATCTTTAATTTGGATAATATATTCAGCATTTAATTTGATTTTTTTTTTTTTACTCAAGCTTAGTACTGAAGTGTTGCCCAGTGTTCCTAAAAATAGAAAGCTGTGATGTGACTGAGGAAGAAAATACATGTGTGGACAAACTGTGTTCAAGCACGAGTTATAGTGCTGTTGCCTGGGGGTTCGATGTGAATGAATCAACAATCTATATTAGCTAAGGTGTGTTTAATCAGAAAAACACATCAAGGTACTGCAATACAGTTCTGACTCTAACCACCCATAATTAGCATTCAGACTCCACAGGTTAAAGAGCACAGTAACGAAAAAAACTGCCACCCTCCCTCTGACCAACTGGCTACAAATTTGGGAGTTTTAATGACCCCTTCCAGTTCAATCATTCACTAGAATGACTCACAGAACTCAGGAAAGCACTACACTTATGATTACAGTTTATTATAATGATACGAATTAGGATCAACTAAGTGAGGAAACATGTAGGGCAAGGTCTGGGAGGGTCCCAAAGGCAGAGCTTCCCTCCTGTTAAAAAAAACTTCTGTTAGCACAGGACCACTCAGAGGAGACTGGTCGGGAATATAGAACCGTGGAGGGTGCCGTTTGCTAAAAAGACTCAGGCCCAGACCAAAGTTTCTCAGCCACACCCCTCTGCCACCCACAACCAGCCCAGCGATGACCACCGAGCAGCCTCAGGAAGCACCCTGGGCTCCCAACCTGGGGCGGTGAGGGGGCAAGGGCTTCAGCCACTCCCCCCCACCCCCACCCCCGATATCTGCACCCAGCCCAGCAATGACTGATCCACTTCTGGAAGCCCCCTGATCTCCCTTGCAGGAAGGAGGGGGTTGCCACAGGCCTCAACCCATGCCTCCTACTTCCTCCTTCTCACACCCTATTTCTTCCCCCTTCCCCTCTCTCCCGCCCCACAGCTGCTCCACAACAACATCATAGAGTGTAAAGAAACAATATTAATAAATAAACAACATAAAAATAAAAACTTCTGTCAAAAAAGAAAAGAGGAGCTGCTGAAAGCCAAGAGTGCAGCAGACCACAGCCATCTCTGTTCAGACAGCCTGGTAATCTTTAAAAGCCCCTGAAGCTATTGGGTAATGGAATCGTGAATATTTATTTCCCGATTTAAGACTAAAAGACGTTGCTCATTCGTTCATTCTTAATTTCGTTCAGCAAATATGTCATGAGCACCTACTCTGCGCCATGCAGTGCTGTAGGTACTACTGAAGCGACCGTGAACAGAAATGGCAAAGCTTTTTTTCTCATCAAGGTTCGCTTCTAGTGGGGAGCACAGTGGGTGGAAGCAGACAATAAATACATAACAAAAAACATCATGGAGGTCAGATAGAAATGAGTATTGTGAAGAAAAATTAGTGTAAAATGCCCGAGTAATGAGGGGCTGGCTGTTTTCACTCAGAGAAAAGCCTTGTATGACACAGAGAACTGGAAAATGCGGGGGAGAACTGTGTGAATACCTGACAGCTGGAAGTTCCAGGTAAAGGCAAATGCAAATTTCATGAGTAATGAGGGGCTGGCTGTTTTCACTCAGAGAAAAGCCTTGTATGACACAGAGAACTGGAAAATGCAGGGGAGAACTGTGTGAATACCTGACAGCTGGAAGTTCCAGGTAAAGGCAAATGCAAATTTCAGGTGTGGGGTTAAAGAACTGCAACGAGCCAGTGCCAGCTTACCCAGAGAGCTAAGTGTGACAGGAATGGTAGGAAATACGATCAGAGAAGCAGTTGGATTCAAGCATACAAGGTTCTGGAAGCCATGTAGGTATTTTGGATTTTATTCAAGTGTAATGGAAACTATTGGAGGATTCTGAGCGGGAGAGTGAAATGACTTGATTTCGATTTTAACATACTCATTCTTGATGCTAAGTGGAGAAAGGATAAGGAGACGGGAGGGAAAGGCCATGAGCAGTGGGAGGCTATTGAACAATCCTGGATAGAGATCACTGTGACTCGGATTAGGGTGGTAGCATGGAGGTGTGAGGGGGAGTCAGATTCTGGATATGCTTTGTAAGTAAACCAACAAGACTTGCTGATAGAATGGATTTGGACTGTGTGGAGAAAGAGAAGTCAAGGATGACTCCAAGTTTGTTGCAGGGACAACTGGAAAAGATGCTGTTGACATTAACTGAGCTGCAGAACACCAGGAAGGTATTTACATATTTTTCTAAGTCTTTTTGGAACACTTAGTGCTCTAATATAGCTGAATTACATTGTGACTATACTATTTCTAACTACTTTGACTCCTAAATGGCTAATGGCTTGAAACAAATACAGTACAGTGCTTGGAACTGCGAAAGGACTCAACAATATTAGCTACTCTTACTGCACTTTAGATCACAGTATAGGTTCCAGGTAAAGTGAATTATTTTGTAAAATATCCAGAACAACTAGACAAAAAATAAGGATAGTCCATGAGAAAATACCCTATTTTTTTTTTCTGATTTAGTCACTTAACATCCATCTAGGTAAAGGGAGAATGTTCAAGTGTATGAATACTCAGAAGAGACTAAATTTGAATGCATGGCTCTCTGATTCATTCTCTTGGAATAATTGGAATGACAATTAAAAGCTTAGGAGATGGAGGGCTGCCTGTTTAGCTCAGTTGGTTAGAGCCTGGTGTTGTTAACACCAAGGACAAGAGTTTGGATCCCAGGACTGGCCAGCCACCAAAAAAAAGAAAGAAAGCAGCAGCAGCAGCTTAAGAGATGGAGACTATAATAGTTTGTGAGCTCTTAAGAAATGTTGCTGGGGAAGAACATTTAACCTTTATAAGGCAGAAAATGTATATTTATTTCAATCATACTGTTTTGTGCCCTGTGCTCTACTGTTTAGTTTTCATGAAAATATGCAGAATGTATGTCTTACAACCAGCAGAGCAAGCACAGGTCCCACATTGCCCATTGCTTATTTTAATCAACTTTATTGAATTATAATTTACATACAACAAATGCAACCATTCAATAAGTTCCACAAGTTTTGACAAACATACATTTGTCTACCCGCTATCACAATCAAGATAAGCAATACTGCCATCATGGCTTTCCCAGTAGATCTCCCTCCCACTCTCTGGTTACCAGCTCTTCTGTTTACTGTTAAAGATTATTATCTCCAAGTCACCAACTTCTGTTTGGCCAGGGAAACTTAAATCTATAAGTCCGGTGATTTTCCTTCTTTTGGGGAGAAAAACAGCCTTCTACTCCAGAGTGACATTGCCTGGTATATTTTAGGGAGGAGGTATTAGTGACGTTTTTCACCAAGTGCTCTTAGATTAAAAAAAAAAAAAACCTATGTCTGTCTTTGGGTAGGACTTTTCTAACTTCATATTAATGAAAGATGAACAAATGATGTACTCTAAAACGTGGAAGAGGAAGAAATGATAGGTACAAGGGGAAAAGGATGAGGCTCCACCAACCCCAGGCCCAAGTCTAAGCTCTATCACTTACTAACTGGATGACATTGGAGGAGGTTAGTTAACAAAACCCAGCCTCACTTTCCTTGTCTGTAAAATGGACAATAGTGGCCTCATGTACTGATTTGGTCTATTTGTGCGTCTGTTTCTGAAAATGCAAAATAGTAAAATTACTATGGAAAATAGTTCACTTTCTTAAAACGTTAAACCACTCTACCACACAGCCGTTCCACTTTTAGGTATTTATCCAAGAAAAAGGAAAGCGTGTGTTCACATAAAGAATTGTACACAAAAGTTTACAGTAGCCTTATTACTGTAGTAGCCACACACCAGACAACAATCCCAATTTCTATCAACAGGTCAACGGGAAAAAAAGCCGTGGTACACACATACACACACACACACACACACACGCAATGTAATTCTACTCGGCAATAAAAAAGAAATGAACTATGGATCCATGAAACGATGAGAATAAATCTCAAAATAATTGTGCTCAGAGAAAGAAACCAGATCAAAATAAATAAATAAGTATGTGAAAAATGGTAGATGCAGCCCCTGAGTCGCCCGGCAGCTTCTATTGGTTCAGCAGCGTGTCGTCGTCACCTCCCGAGGGCGGGGCACCTGACCGGCCAGCAGAGCTGTCGTCCGTGTCCCCACCTGACCTGTGGCCCACGCCCGGTGTCGCCAGGCTCCTGCCCTACTTCTGCTGGGGCCAAGTGATGCGGGATTTCGGCCGAGGCTGCCAGCAGCTGGGCATCCCCACCGCTGACTTTCCTGAACAAGCTGTACATGACCTTCACCTGAGGTATCCACCGGCATTTATTATGGTTGCCAGTGCAGATGTCCCTAAGACGACCGTGAGCGCAAGATGCAACCCAAACGTCGAGAACACAAGTCCGTGCAAACGCACATCACGCACACCTTCAAAGGCGGTTTCAGCGGGGAAATCCTCAGTGTGCCCATCGCTGGCCACCTCGGACCAGAAAAGAACTTTGATTCTGCAGAGTCATTTATCTCAGCAAGTCAAGGTGGTACTGAGGAAGCTGAGAAACAACTAGATTCACCAGAACATTTGAAACTCAAAGAAGCCAATTTCTTCCGGGTTCCTAAAAGCAGAATAATGAATGGCCGCTGATGAAAAGTCATCTTATTTATTCACTCACTGTTTTCTAGTATTTCACTGTTCATAACCACGCAGTCTCATCTTGATTATATTTTAAAAATCAAACGTTTTTCTACAGCTGTGAATTGGTTTGAACAGTGCCATGTAGTTACTATGTTACACTTCAATTATTAAATTAAACCCATCGTGCCACAGAACTAAAAAGATTCATTTAAACATCAAAATTATTTTTCATGTAATATGTTGATTTCAATGTACCACTAGGATGGTATTAAGTGTCTTATAATGGAAATGAAATGTAGGTAACTATGGGTAAAAAGGCAAGTCATTAGTCTGAAATGAGAACTATAATTCTCACGGTAAAATGGCAACATGTACGTGCTTGTATAGCAGATGCTGCTAAACAGAGAAGGCTCATAAAAGTATATGCGTTAAGCAGAAGTTTGATGGTTTATTATGAATCTAAGGGGGAAATCTAGACTTTGCATTTTTGGTATTTTGTGCATTGATGCATTATTACAGACATGAGGACTTTGGTCATTGCCCTTATGAGGTCATAGCATTGCACCATCTTCATTTCTGTGCAGAGCAGCCTCAACTCAAAGTGGTCTACACTCCCTCTGCCTATCTTTTTTTGGTTTGTTTTATCTTTTAAGACAGTAAAATAAGTGTTTTTTCAATCTATAGCTCTCATTTTTACGTTCATTGATGCTTCTTCTGTTTTAAAAATAGATATTCCTGTTCTTCAACAATTTTCTTTTTTCTTCCTTTTTTGGTGGTTGACGTGTATGGGGATCCAAATCCTTGACCTTGGGGTTAAAACACCATGCTGTAACCAACTGAGCCAACCAGCTAGCAGAGCAATTTCCTTGACTTTCGTTCTTTTTTCCTTTAAACAATTATCAGTGTCCAGTGTTAGGTTATTCCTTTTAGAACATCCTACAACTGTACGCTTAAACAAGACTGCACCTTTCTATACCATTTCATCCCTTCACTATATGCACAGTATAAGATTAAGTGCATGTCCATGTTGTGTTTTTAGGAAAAAACAAAACAAACTTCATCTTTAGATTCCCTCGAGATTTAAATAAACACATAGCAGTTCATTTATGTGTATTAGTTTGTTAAAGAACAAAAATGCTTGTTTTCCCCCTAGGGAAACTATGTAAGAACCAGTTAAACTATGAAATAGTTAGAAAGTTATTTATTTTTAATGTAATTATATGTTCCAGAGCAAATCCAAACTGTTGTAGTTGTGTATGTACAATGTAATTTAATGCTAAAGAGTGCTTGTAGCTTGAGGGAAAGGCATAAATATAGTTTAAGTTAAATAATCTTCACACTATGCATTTTTCCTCCTACTAATTATGATTTCTGGCCACTTGAGTCTTTTTGTTTACATTGGCAGAAGGTTGAAATCTTTGAATATTTAGGAAATTAAGATGACAGATTGCTTTGGGCTCCATCAAACAGTAGATTGAATAATTGTTCATTTTAGCAACAGATTTAGTAGTTGCAGGGGTAGGGTGGAGGTAGAAGGTAACTTTAAAGATAACTCATTATAAATCTTTTTTTTTTTTTCTAATCTGCATAAGTGAATTGGAGAACTGACTTTAATGAAACATTTGTAAAGTCTGTAGAAAAACACCTAAAGCTGTTCTTGGAGAAGAGGGAAGCATGTATAAATTCAGTTGGGTTGCATTTTACTTTTTGGTGTATGAATTTATAGCAAACAGGGCAGTTTGTGACTTTTTCATTTCTTTATAAAAAATATTTAGAAAGTATAATTTTTAATTAGAAATACTATACCTGAAAGAAGCCTCAATTATCAGTGGCTGTATGAAGTAAAGTTAAAAACAAACACGGAAAGTGTAAAAACAGATTTGTTTGTTTTGTCTGAATGGTTTGCTGCTAATTATGTTCTCATTAAGTGTGTGAAAGTTCTTTGATATTTTACTGTCACCTTACATTTTGTTAAATAGCCATCACTTTTGAAAATCAGATAGTGTGTTGTTTAGGGGTTAACTAATTGTGTCTACATTTTTTGAAGTTATGTGTAAAGTATTTGTTATAAGATATTACAGTAGTACCATTCTGATTAGTCTGAATGTTTTTGAGCCTTGAAATTAATATTGACTGATTTAAAAAAATGTGAAAAATGAAAATTCAAATTAATGTATGTGACTTGAAAGAAGATCAGTGTTTGCCTGGCAATGGAGGTGGGATGGGAGAATGATGGGGAAGGGTTAGAGGACAGGATTACGAACAGGCGCAAAGAAATTTTTACAGTTGATAGATGTTTTCATTTTCTTGATTATGGCAATGGTTTCAAGGATATATGCATATATTAAAACTTACCAAATTGTACATTTTTAATGTGCAGTTTATTGTATGCCAAGCAGTTAAACCAATTGATCATGTTTGTTTGGATCTACTTCTGAACTTTCTATTCTGTGCCATTTATCTATGTCTATCTATTCTCCAATACCACAGTGTTTTTGTTTTTGGTAGCTTTAGAGTAAATCTTAAAATCTGATAGCATGAATTCTACAACTTCATTTTTTATTCAAAATAGTTTTGGCTATTCTGTTTTCTTTGCCTTTTTCAGGAAGATTTTAGAATGAGATTTTGGATTTCTAAGGAAAAAAATATTCTGCTAGGATATTAGGATTGTGTTAATTCTATACAATGGTACTTCAGAAAGTTTTTGGAAAAATATAATTAAAATCATGAATCGTTCCATTAGCATTTTGAAGTACCCTTGTAGATCATTTTGGTAAAAGTTTACATCTTACAAACATTGAGTCTTCCAATCCATAAACATGGTATATCCTCAATTTAGGTCTTCTTTGACTATAGGGGTCCAACACAAGATCCCTCCATAGAAAGAAACCAGAATAAGGAAAGGACAGCTAAGTACAGGGGTGAGTATTAGTGGGAGAGTGTGGGAGGGCAGGGGAGCCTGATGAGGACCCTGTGGAGCACAAAAACCAAGCAGGGTGGTGTACAGGAGAAAGAGGCATGCAGTTTCAGCCTACCACCGCATCTCTCAAACCAGGATCAGCCAGGAGGTATTCTCCCTTACGGCAGAAAGAATCTGCTCAGCCATGAGCATTTTCCAGTGGCAACCCTCCTCCTGCTCCTGCCCCAGTCTGCCCTGACCACCACTGTGGTTGCCTGTGCCATTGTGTAGTCCCAGAGCTGTGGCCCTTCTCCCCACACAGGAGTTCATCCTGTGCAGTACACCCCACCAGGCAGCCCACACCACTGCAACCACCGCAGCGCCAGACACCTATACAGCTCCAGCCTTCTAGCTGCCCACACTGCCCCAGACATCCAGTCATTCACATGATCCCAGCCACCTGCATAGCCCCACTCGCACACATGGGTCCAGCCATCCAATTGCCCGCACAGCCCCAGCCACCCAGGCTGCCCACACAGCCTCCACCCACTTGCATGGGCCCAGCCACAGACATAGCTGCCAATGTCATCTGGAAATACTGAGTCTACCCAGAACTACTGAAACTACTGAGTCTACCTGGAACCAAAACTGAAACACCCCACCCGACAGGCAATATATAACACATCCACAGGATGAAGTCTTTCTCCTCAAAAGCCACCCCAGATTAGTAGGAGAAGCAACCACCTGATGACTAGGCATCAACATACAGTTACTAGAAATAAGAAAATAACAAGAAAAATGACACCACCAAAGGAACACTATAATTCTCAAATACCAGACCCCATACAACAGGAACCTTGTTATGTCTGAAAGGGAATTCGAGTAGCAATCTTAAAGAAACTCAGTAAGATACAAGAAGACTCAGTTAGACAACACAATGAAGTGAGAAAATCAATTCAGGACATGAACGAGGAAATTTACAAAGAGGTAAATTCCAGAAAAAATAATATAGCAGAACTCTTGGAACTGAAAGATTCATTTAACAAAATAAAAACTACAACTGAGCATGTAAGCAGCAGGCTAGAGCAAGCAGAGTAAAGAATTTCTGATTTTGAAGACATTCTTTTCAAAATAACCCAAGCAGACAAAAAGAAAGAGGAGAAAAAAGAATATTTTATTTTAATTATTTATTATTTATTTATTTTTATTTTAATTTATCAATATACAATGTAGTTGATTTTCATGTCCCTTTACCAATTCCTCCTTTTACCCCATCCTTTTCCCCTTCCCCACCCCATCAACATGATTTCTGTTCACTTATCTTAACAAGTTCAAGGAATTATTGTGATTGTTAAGTCTTCTTCCCCCCCCATTTATTTGTTTATATATTTATTTTTATTAACTCCCACATATAAGTGAGAACATTCAGTATTTCTCTAACAGAGCTAGCAGACCACCTTAAGCACATAAACATCTGAATCATGGGTGTTCTGGAAAGGGGAGAAGAAAGAAAAAGCCATTGAAAATTTATTTAATGAAATATAGCAGAACACTTCCCAGGTATTGGTAGAGACACAGACTTCCAGATCCAAGAGGTTCAAAGATCAACAAATAGACTCAATCTAAAAATGACCTCTCTGAGACACACTGTAGCCAAACTGTCAAAAGCCAAAAATAAAGAGAGAATCCTAAAATCACCAAGAGAAAAACATCAAGTCATCTATAAGGGAGTCCTCATCAGAGTAACAGCAGACTTCTCAGTAGAAACCCTACATGCAAAAGAGAATGGGATGATATACTCAAAGTACTAAAAGAAAAAAACTGCCAGCCCAGAATACTTTACTTGGCAAGGCTATCCTTCAGAAATGAAGGGGAAATAGTGTATTTCCCAGACAAACAAAAGCTGTGAGAGTCCACCACCACACAACAAACCCGACAAGAAATTCTCAAGAAAGTTCTGCCCCTGGGACCCATAAAACGATAACTACCACCATGAATACACTAGAAAGAACAAACACCTATGGTAGAGCCAATATGCAAACGAGAAAGAGAAAGAAACTATACCATACCACCTCAAAAAACCAATGAGCAATGAAGACAAACAATAAAAGGAAAAGAAAGCAACAAAAGATATTTAAATCAATGATAAGAAAAGTAATTAACTGTCAGGAGTAAGACAATACCTTTCAATAACAGCCCTAAATGTAAATGGATTAAAGTCTCCACTCAGAAGACACATACTGGCTGATTGGATTAAAAACTAGACCCAATTATATGCTGTCTACAAGAGACTTACCTCACTTATAAAGACACACACAGATTAATAGTGAAGGGATGGGAAAAGATATACCACGCAAATGGAAATCAAAAACAA
>NW_007728147.1:244272-245297 GCF_000696425.1 Galeopterus variegatus | reverse complement strand
GACAAAAAGGAAAAAAAAAAACAAGCAGGAGTAGCTATTCTTATCAGAGAAAATAGACTTTAAACCAAAAACAATAAAAAGAGACAAAGAAGGCCATTATATAATGATAAAGGGATCTATCCAGCAGGAAGACATAACAATCATAAATATATATACACCAGAGCACCCAGATATATAAATCAAATACTAAAAACCTGAGAGTCTATCTCTTTATTTAGGCTTATAGAAAGAGATAGACCCAAATATGATAATAGTCAGGACCTGAACACCCCTCTGTCAAAATTGAACTGATAAGCTAGGCAACAAATCAAAGAGAAACACAGGATTTAAACCACACATTAGACCAAATGGACTTGACAGATACCTATGGAACATTTCATCTAACAACCACAGAATATACATTCTTGTCATCAGTACATGGAACATTCTCCAGGATAGATGTCATGTTAGGTCACAAAACAAGTCTCAACAAATTTTTAAAAATTAAAATCATTCCAAGTATCTTTTCAGACCACAACAGATTAAAACTAGAAATCAAAAACAAGAGAAACTCTGGAAACTATACAAACATATGGAAATTAAACAACATGCTCCTGAATGATCTATGGGTCCAAGAAGAAATTAAACAAGAAATCAAAAAATTTCTTGAATGATGAAAATAAAGACACATCGTACCAAAACCTGAGGGATACTGCAAATGCAGTACTAAGAGGGAAATTTATTGCAATAAACACTTACTTCAAAAGAATAGAAAAACTTCAAATAAACGACCTAAAACTATACGTCAAAGATCTAGAAAAACAAGAACAATCCAATCCCAAAATTAGTAGATGGAGAGAAATAATTAAGGTCAGAGCAGAACTAAATGAAATAGAGACTCAAAAAATGATGCAAAATATCAATGAAACAAAAAGTTGGTTTTTTGAGAAGATAAAATTGGCAAACAGTTAGCCAGGCTAACTTAAAAAAAAAAAAAAGATGACTCAAATAACAAAAATCAGAAATGAAAAAGGAGACATTACATC
>NW_007728147.1:240326-243295 GCF_000696425.1 Galeopterus variegatus | reverse complement strand
AAATGAAATAGAGACTCAAAAAAATGATGCAAAATATCAATGAAACAAAAAGTTGGTTTTTGAGAAGATAAAATCGGCAAACCGTTAGCCAGGCTAACTTAAAAAAAAAAAAAGATGACTCAAATAACAAAAATCAGAAATGAAAAAGGAGACATTACATCTGATACCACAGAAATACAAGGAATCATTAGAAAGTATTATAAACAACTATACACCAACAAATTTGAAAACCTGGAGGAAATGGATAAATTTCTGGACACAAACAAACTACCAAGACCGAACCAAGAAGATACAGAAAACCTGAACAGACCAATAACAAGCAATGAGATTGAGGCAGTAATTGGCAGTCTCCCAACAAAGAAGCCCAGGATCAGACTGCTTTACTGCTGAATTCTACCAGACCTTTAAAGAGGAATTAATACTAACTCTCTTCAAACTGCTCCAAAAAATTGAAACAGAGGCCACTCTCCCAAACTAATTCTATGAGGCCAGCATCATCCTGATACCAAAACTAGACACAAATACAACAAAAAAAGAAAACTACAGGCTAATATCTTTGGTAAACATAGAGGCAAAAATCCTCAAAAAAATATTAGCAAACAGAATACAGCAACATATAATCAAAAAAATTATACACCACAATCAAGTGGGATTCATTCCAGGGATGCAAGGATGGTTCAACATACAAAAGTCAATAAATGTGATACATCACATCAACAAAATCAAGGACAAAAACCATATGATTATCTCAATAGATGCAGAAAAGGCATCTGACAAAATTCAATATCCCTTCAAGATAAATACTTTCAGCAAACTAGGTACAGAAGGAAATTACCTCAACAAAATAAAAGCCATATATGATAAACCCACCACAAACAACATCCTGAATGGAGAAAAGCTGAAGGCTTTCCCCTTAAGAACAGAGACATGACAAGGATGCCCACATTCACCACTCCTATTTAACATAGTATTGGAAGTACTGGCCAGAGCAATCAGGCAAAAGAAAGAAATAAAGGATGTCCAGATCAGAAAAGATGAAGTCAAATTGTCTCTGTTTGCAGATGACATGATCCTATATAGAAAGAAACCTAAAGACTCTACAGAAAAACTCTTAGAGCTGATAAATGACTTCAGTAAAGTTGCAAGATACAAAATCAACATGCAAAAAGCAGTAGTGTTTTTATACTCCAACAACAAACAAGCAGAAAAAGAAATGAAGAAAGCAAGCCCATTCAAAATAGTCATCAAAAAACAACAACAAAAAACACCTAGGAATAAATTTAACCAATGAGGTGAAAGATCTCTACAATGAGAACTACAAATCACTGTTGAAAGAATTAAAGAGGACACAAAGAGATGGAAAGACATTCCATTTTCTTGGATTAGAAGAATTAACATTGTGAAAATATCCATTCTTCCCAAAGCAATCTACAGATTCAATGCAATCCCCATCAAAATACCAAAGACATTCTTCACAGAAATAGAAAAAAACAATCCTAACATTCATATAGAACAACAAAAGATCCCAAATAGCCAATGCAATCCTGAGCAAAAAAATAAATAAATAAATAAAGCTGGATGCATAACACTACCTGTTTCAAATTATACTACAAAGTTATAGTAACCAAATAACATGGTACTGGCATAAAAACAGACACTCGGGCCAATGGAACAGAATATAGAACCCAGAAATCAACTCACATACTTACATCCAACTGATCTTCAACAAAGGCAACAAGAACATACATTAGAGAATAGACTGCCTCTTCAGTAAATGGTGCAGGGAAAGCTGGACATCCATATGCAGAAGAATGAAAGTAGACCTGTACTTCTCACTATATACCAAAATCAACTCAAAATAGATAAAAGACCTAAATGTAAGACCTGAAACTATTAAACTCCTAAAAGAAAACATAGGGAAAATACTTCAGGATGTAGGACTATGCAAAGACTTTATGAATACAATCCCAACAGCACAGACAACAAAAGGAAATATAAACAAATGGGATTACATCAAACTAAAAAGCTTCTTCACAGCAAAAGAAACAATTTACAGAGCAAAAAGACCACCTACAGAATGGGAGAAAATATTTGCAAACTATCCATCCAACAAGGGATTAATATCCAGAATATACAAGGAACTCAAACAAGTTAAGAGTGAAAAAACAAATAACCCAATTAAAAAATGAGCAAAGTAGCTGCACAGGCATTTCTCAGAGGAAAATATACAACTGGCCAAGAGACATATGAAAAAAATGCTCCACATCACTTAGCATCAGGGAAATGCAAATCAGAACCACATTGAGATATCATCTTAATATCAGTTAGACTGGCTATTATCAAAAAGACAGAGACTAACAAATGCTGGCAAGGATGCAGAGAAAGGGGAACCTTCCTACACTGTTGGGATTATAAATTGGTGCAGCTGTTATGGAAAATGGTATGGAAGTTTCTCAAACAACACAGATAGGACTACCATATGATCCAGTAATCCCATTGCTGGGTATATTACCCAAACGAATGGAAATCATCATGTCAAAGAGATACCTGAACCTCCAATGTTTATTACAGCTGTATCTATAATAGCCAAGAGTTGGAACCAACTTAAATGTCCATTGACGGATGACTGGGTAAGGAAAATGTGGTATATTTACACAATGGAATCCTACTCTGCCATAAAAAAGAATGAAATATTGCCATTTGTAGCAACATGGATGAACTTAGAGAAAATTATGTTAAGTGAAATAAGCCAGGCAGAGAAAGAGAAATATCACGTCCTTACTCATAAGTGGAAGCTAAAAAAATAAACAAATAAATAAAAAAGATAGCTACAACAATCACAATAATACATTGAATTTTCAAATGGAGAGAGAAGAACTGAGGTTACCAGACGTAGGAAAGGGGAATGAGAGGGAAGGTAAAAGAGGAATGGACGAAGGGCCATGAAAGATCGTAACACTGTATAATAG
>NW_007728147.1:206652-239610 GCF_000696425.1 Galeopterus variegatus | reverse complement strand
TAGTTATTTATACACAACTCTGTACCACACAGACACGTATAATCAATTATGTTTCAATAAAAAAAAGAAAAATTGTCGGAGTAGATTATAATACCTCTAAGTTTCAGTATATAATTTTATAAAGTATTCATTATTAAAAGTTATGTCTAACATGTTTAAGAACCTGACCTAAAGAATTATTACATGAAAGAGAAAACTGATCTTCACAGTATAGCAAGACCCAGTGGTTGGTTAAAAAAAAATGATTCAGCAAAAGAGGCTGAGAAGATAGGAGAGCATAGGAAAAAGGAGAATGAGATGTAAACAAGGCCAAACTAAGAAAGAGGACATTGATAAGGAAGGGCACTCTGTCAAATGCTACTAAGTAAAATGTGAAGTGACAATTCAACTTCAAATTTAGCAATACAGAAGCTGTTGGTGACCTTGACAAGAACTGTTTCTGTTGATGGGTGTGGCAGTGGATGATGGGGGCGTGTGGAAGTCTGAATGGAGTGGATTAACAGAGAATAGAGGAAGCATTGGAAATAAACTGAAGAATTTTGCTTTTGAAAAGGCAGCAAAGAAATGGGTGGTAGATGGGGCAAGGGAGAAGTCAGTAAAAGAAGTTTAAGTGAGGGTATCATAGGTATACAAATCTTACATAGTGCTATAGTTTGAATGTCCTTGCCAAAACTTAGGGTGGGATTTAATTACCATTGTATCACTATTAAGATGTGGGGACTTTAGAGGTGATGAGGCCATGAGAGGTCCTCCCTTATGAATGGATTGTTATTGCGGGAGTGGGTTAGTTATCATAGGAGTGGGTTGCTAATAAACAGGATGAGTTTGGCTTGATTTCCTCTGTCTCACATGCTTGCTTGCCCTTCTGCCAAGTTATGACACAGAACAAAAAACTTCGCCGGATGCCAGCACTATGCTCTGAGACTTCCCAGCATCAAGACCCGTGAGCCAAATAAACTTCTCTTTAAGTTACCCAGTCTGTCGTATTCTGTTATAACAACAGAACACAGGCTAAGAGACATGTATACTAAAGGGAATGATACAGTAGACAGGGACAAATTCAACTCGTAGGAGAGAGGAGGAACAATTGTACCAGTGATGTTTTCAATATGTGGGAGGAGAGTGGGGCAACAGCCGAAGAGTTGACCTCACATAGAAGTTGGCAGCGTTCACCCATTGTATCAGTAGGGAGGAAAAATATCTAGGAGGAGGTTGACTGGTAGGTTTGAGGGTGAGATGACGTAAAAATTCTTTTGATTGCATTGACAGTATTGAGAGACCACTTGGAGTTTGAAGTCATAAATTTCAAGAGATAGCAGTTAGATGGCTGTATTTTTCTCCAACCATTTTCAGCTCTTCAAAGTATAGGTATTGAGTTGGTGGAAAATTAAAGATAATCAGAGTCTGAGTTTTTATGGTGAATATGATGGAGAAAATAGGGTTTGGGTGTTTGTGGCGATGTGTATGGGAGTGGCTATAATGAAGGACTTTGAATCCAAGCTGTGCGAGAACTAAAATAAGGACGTGAAGATGACTGACAATGCAAAGGTTAGGATCAATGCACTGGATCCTGGTGGGCAAAAAAAAAGTTGATCTCATAGTAGAGAGAGGGAGTTGAAAGTATAGGAGGAGATAGAGTGAGACAGTAATCAGCAATGTCTAAGGTATGCCCATAGGAATGAATGGCTGACCGGGGCTGAAGAACAAAATCACTGGAAGTGAGGAAGTCAGAGACTGAGAGGTCAGGGTGTTGGGAAAATCATCTATGTACATGGGAATCATCAAGAATAACCTTAGAAACAGGAGCGTGGAGTATGAATTAAGCCCGGAACTATATTTGACATCACTGGAGAGGCTGTGAACAGATGACTACAGTAAGGAGGGACAGCAGGTACTTCCTAGAAGTTTGCCTTGTTTTGTTGAAGGAGGCAGGAATAACAATGATTCTGGAAGTGGCTACAGAACACCTCTCACTTCCTGGCCTAAAGTTATGGAGATATGGGGAAGAGACAGCCGCTGCTCACCTTTAATATCTCTGGCTACAGAACACCTCTCACTTCCTGGCCTAAAGTTATGGAGATATGGGGAAGAGACAGCCACTGCTCACCTTTAATATCTCCTTCTGTAAATATAGGGAATTGTGCGATGACTTTTCAAAGGATTACTATAAACAGCTTAAGAACATTGTGATACCTGAAGAAATACACTTCAGTTATTTGCAGATTTGTTATGTTATCTGGTATTTATGCCCTCATCTCAAAAGGATAATGTCATATTTCAAAGACACAAATACTTGAGCCCTTTTGTAAAAAGCAAGGTCTCTACAAAACCTATAAAAAGACAGTAAAAATTAGCCAGGAAAAGCTACATAGCATATATTTGTGTAGTTACTGAATACGTCAGATTAATCATCCTTCTTGAGATTAGGCAGAATTACAACAGATCTAAAAACTAAAAATTAAGGATAAAGCCACTGACTGCTTTGGATAAGTTAAGTCCAGACTGCTAGATGTTGTCATTCTTAAAAGATGACTTACTAATTTTATTATTCCCAAGAAATATATTCAAAATAAATTGAGGGTAAAAACCATAATGACATCCCTTCAGGAAAAATGAATGGGAGAGGGCCAACCCGGTGGCTCACTCGGGAGAGTGTGGCGCTGGTAGCGCCGTGGCCGCGAGTTCGGATCCTATATAGGGATGGCCGATGCGCTCACTGGCTGAGCGTGGTGCAGACCACAGTGTCGAGGGTTGCAATCCCTTACCGGTCACAAAAAAAAACAAAAAATGAATGGGAGATGCATGGGAAAGGGAAATTATGAAATAAACAGGCATTCCTCCTAAGAATTTTCACCCTCTCTGATATATTATATACTAACAATAGAAAAAATAGTAGGGAGAAAATGACAATTTATGTGACATTCTGATTCAGAAAAATGAAAATCCAGCTAAACTGATAATAAAAGAGTACATTCAGGTTTAAATAGAATTTTGGAATTAAATACATCCTACGCCTAAAATCTGAATCAAAACTAGTAGTTTAGTAAAAAGATAGTCTTAACATCAACTGGTAGACTGGCATCTACAATATGTAATAGAAGGTATGCATTTTTTTTTTTTTGCATAATTTTTGTCATAGAAGCACAGAAGTTTGTACACACTTGGAAGAAAATCAGCTGACATTCAAGTTATCACCAAGGAAGCCCATGAATAAGACAAGATTGCTTCAGATACCAAACCACTCTCCAAACTATAGCATGGTGATTTTAAATTGAAGATGGCAACACTGTGGGACTGCCCAGTGGACTCTGTCTAGAGGAGGTAAAAGATGGAAACCTGGGTGACAGGAAATAAAGGGGGAATTTTAAAATTTGCATATGCTGCTTGTCCTGCTGCCTCTGTTGTGATAAGCAGAATTAAACATCCACATCTTGTTCAGCCTGATAAAACCATGGGCCATGACAAGACGGGACTCACTTTCCTGGTGCTCTGCAAGTTAATCTGAGGTTGGAGCATGTCATTGATTGCACTGTGGACTGTCTGTATCCATGCCCTTCCTCAGTACTCTCCTACACCAGCTCTAAATTTGGCAACAGTAGCAAGCTTAACTCAGAAGCTTGAAACCTGTTTGCATGTTGTCAGCTTCTTCTCTTGGACCCCTGCTTCAACTAAGAAAAATGCCTGGGCTTGCCTTAAGAAGCATGTGAGACTTACCATCCCACCCCTGACTGACGTGACCAGTACATGACGAAGTCTAGCCAAGATCAGCAGAACCACCCAACCAACTTGCAGATCCACAGAAATAATAAAAAGGGTTGTTTAAACCACTTACATTTCAGGGTGTTAATGCAGCAATAATTGCTGATAGAGTGCTCAGGCTACTCCATTTCTTAGACTGTCCTCCCTGCCTCTGGCATAACCTGGGTGGGTTAGGGCCAGCCACTATATGGAGTGGAAAATGATAGTTAAGACTGATGAGAACTAAAAATAATAGTATTACAGGTTCTTCACAAATTTACAAAAATGAGGATTTTCTTCGAATTGGACCCAAGCTCCATAAGATATAAATTAAGCCTATTTACATTAAGTTCATGATCTTCAAATGTGCGAGGTGACAGTTTATTCCTCCACAGACTAACAAATGTCAATGTGATGCTTCCAAATTCATTTTCCTTGTGCCCATCCCAAGGCACTTTGTCAAATTATATTAACTTGTAATTAACAATAACAACTTTAAAGATCTTCCTAATTTCTCTTAGAAACATTTAGTTCTATGTTCAGGCACATACCTGTGTTCTGTCTGATGATGTCACCATAGCAGCATTTATAATCAAATGCATCATTTTTGTAAATACTATAATTAATAAATACAATGGGTCATTCTTTATGACAGCAAAAAAAAAAAAAAAGAAACATTTAGTTCTGATTTTCAACTTTTCAGGACATCTGAACCAATTGTACCATGTCACTTATGCCCAAAGCATCTCTAGAATGCTGTTAGATGGCAAGTACAACATAATTAACAATTAATTACCTTGTTGATTATTATAATTATATATTATAATTATTGATTGTAATTAGCATATTTAGAAGGTTTTCTTCAGTTGGCAAAGTAGTCATCATTCACAACAGACAAAAAAAGGCCAATGGCACAAATAATAGAAAAGAACAAGTCTTTTACAGGACTCCCAAAACTTGTTGCAGTAGACAGGACAATGTCCTGACACAGCTGATGAAATTTTCCTCTAATTGAGAATGGCTGGTATTATCTCGAGCCATTCATTGTTGGCTGTATTTACTCACACCCTTAACCCATTTCTTCCTGTTGCCAAGCCCCCCTTGGCTTTCAAACACCTATGGTTGGGTCTTTGCTCAGAGAGGTCCAAGTTCTGTTGTACGCTCCACCCACAAGGAACTTTTTGCAAATCTTGCTACTCAGTGCGGTCCATGGACCAGCAGCATCACAGACCTCATCCCGACCTACTTAATCAGAATCTGCATTTGAAGGAAATCCTCAAGTGATTATTTTCACTTTCACTGTATTATAATTATTTTCACTTATTTCAGCTTTTTAATCTTTACACTTAGCTATAACTTGCGGGCAACGACAGTGAGGTTCCCTGTTATTTTCAGCAGTCAGGCAGCCGTCTTAAAACCAGAACAAGAGACAAAACTACTTCACACAGTATTGCTCCTCTCCATAGTATACACACAGAAGAAGGCATAAAGGAGGAATTCAGTACAAGTATATCTTTCTGGAGCATTGACTCCCAATTGCTATGATGTTATGAATCACACACCCTCTTCTTCCTCTTGCATGCTATTAGAACTGACTCCCCTCTCTTTCACAACCCTGTTGGATATTGAGAATCATAGCCCCAACATTTTATCCTACATTTATAGGAGTTTTTTCTATCAGACAGTACTTATCTTGAGAACAGATACTGAATCTTAATCACCTTTTAAAAATCTCCAAAGCCAAACATAGTGCTTGGCAGCAAAGGAAACAATCAACAAAGTGAAATGACAACCTACAGAGTGAGAGAAAATTTTTGCTAACTATGCATCCAACAAGGGATTAATATCCATAATATACAAAGAACTCAAGCAATTATACAGTAAAAAAACATATAACCCAATTTAAAAATGGGCAAAGGAACTGAATAGACATTTTTCAAAGGAAAACATACAAATGGCCAACAGGTACATGAAAAAATGCTCAACATCACTAGTCATCAGGGAAATGCAAATTAAAACTACATTGAGATATCACCTCACCCCAGTTAGACTGGCCATAATCAAAACGACAGTGAATAAGAAATGCTGGCAAAGGTGTAGAGAGAAGGGAACACTCCTACACTGTTGGTAGGGCTGTAAATTAGTACAACCACTTTGGAAAACAGTATGGAGGTTTCTCAAACACCTATATTTTCCCTTAGTAATTTTACATTTTCAGGCTTTACTTAAGTGTTTAATCCATTTTGAGTTGAAACAGTATGGAGTTTTCTCAGACAACTACAGATAGATCCTCCATATGATCCAGCAATCCCACCTCTGGGTATATACCCAAAGGAATGGAAATCATCAAGTCAAAGGGATACCTGCACTCCCATATTCATCACAGCTCTGTTCATACTAGCCAAGACATGGAACCAACCTAAATGTCCATCAATGGATGACTGGATAAGGAAAATGTGGTATATATACATCATGGAATACTACTTTGCCATAAAAAAGAATGAAATTCTCCCATTTGTAACAACATGGATGAACTTGGAGAAACTTATGTTGAGTGAAATAAGCAAAGCACAGAGTGTTAAATACCACATGTACTCACTCATACGTGGGAGCTAAAAGAGAAAGAAAGAAGGAAGGAAAGACCACAGTGGTGAGTTCAGACCTTTTTAAATTATGATATTCACTATATCAAGGTTTCTTTTTTTTTTTTTCTAAAATAGTGTGTACAGTTTATTTTCCCCGATGCAAGTTGTGATATCCTTGAAAGAGATACAACCTCCTTGGGTCTCAATTTTCTTACTCACAATTTGTGGTAATGGACATGCTGCCAGTACAGATCTGGCCATCACATCTTAGGCATGAGTGGCAGCAATTTGTTTTGTACCCCAGGCTTAGGCATGAGTGGTGACAATTTGCTTTGTACCCCATGAATATTCATAACCAACAAAAACAAAACATTAAAAAAAACCCATTTCACATAAGCTACTTTGAACTGGGTTTCTATCATGTGCATGCAAAACAGTTCAGACTAATACATGATTTCTGATAAAACCTTAAACAACCCTTGGAACTACTGAGGGAGCTACCCTCCAACCCAGTGGAGCTACTGAAATAATAAAGGCTCAAAGCTTAGAAATAAAATTTTTTTAAAAAAATCAAATACAGTGCTTGGTAAAGAGTTAGCATTCAACAGTGCTCTCTTTTTAATTAATTAATGAAAAGAACAACCTGATTACTGATTAGGTAACTGATTCATAAAATTTCAAATACGTGCAAAAATACATAGCCCACATCTTAAGTTTTAAAATCATATTAGGCGTTTTCACAGCCAAGTCAATTTGTTTCTCCTCTAGTCCATTTCTCCTATTAGGCTGATTCAAAAGATTTTAGTTCATATGATAGAAATAAGTATTCACACAAAATAGTTTATATACTTTATCTTTCCACCGTGAATGCTGCTTTCTACTAACACCCTGTCTTAATCATCTTTGAATCTTTCCCAAGTGCTTCTCATAATTACTGGTATATAACATGCACTCAAATATTTGTTGAATGAATGAGTTATTTTTAAACTACCATGAGTTTGTTAGCATGTTACAATGAATGAAAAAAGCTCCAATGCAAAACATTTTAATAGGTTGTCAAATATACAGTTATTAGAATTACCTAAATATCACTTATAAAAATCAGTATATCACATTAAATGATTCTATCAAATAAAAACACAAATCACACATTGACAATAACCCTTGCAGTCCAAGAATACCCCCCGTCAATAGTACAAATTACAAACACATTTAAAAAAAATTAGACACATTATTTAGACATTTAAATCAAAGTAACTGTGACTAGACTAAATACATTCATTCATCAAGTACAATAAATTTAGCATTGCTACTTATAGTTACTAACAACACAATTTTAGGTGCAGTTTCACATGCTTTCATAAGTCTTCCAGTACAATTCCCATAGTAAAGTGTCTTTGTGCACACCATTTTCATTTATTTGCAGGTGCATCATACATCACACTTAAGACTGTTTCACTTCATAATTAAACTGTTAATACATATTGTAAGTTAACACCAGGCCAAAATTTAACCCCAAAATTTAAAAATTAAAAGAAATTCTTGAAAATATATACCAATTTGTTTAATTGCATGAGTATCATTTCCTCTTACTAGAGGCCATAAAATCAATAAGATTTCAAATATTAACTCAAAAGAAAAAAAGATGGAGCCTCCAACCTTCCTAAAATATTAACAAGCAGTTTAAATAACAATACAATCACTCTGTAAGTCAAATAATAATTTCACATTCATTGCCAAATTTAAAATATCAGTGATTTGAAAATAAGATTGAGGCCTAAAATATTTGTAGTAAATTATAAAATACTACAAAAAATGTGCAGTTAATTTGCTTGTGAATACATAATGGAATGTTTTTCATAGTAATGTTGTGTTAAACAGTACTCTAAATGGACAGTCTAAGTAAACGTACCATTACCAGCAAGAGAAGTGAAAAATTAAGGCTTTTTTATGCTATCTATAACTACTACCCGAACTCAAAATTCAAATAGAGGTTACAATGCTGCAAATTATTATTTCTAACCTAACATGTTAATTGCTTCACTTCAACTCAATACTTCTTTCCTTTTCTTTACACAAACCCAAATGCTAGTTATCTTATCTTTAAATGCATATGTCTCTTTATCCTTGTTTTAATTAAGCTCTCAGCCCCAACCTATCTAGACAGAATGCTGGAAATGGTTAGGGCTTCATTTGATTGGTTCACAATTGTACACTGAGGGGCTAAAAATCCTTGGCACATAATATACATCCAGTAAATATTTTTGAATGAATTAAGAAGCCTGGCCTATAAAGGCAACCTTGTTTTCCCAAAGCATTAATAGGTAATTGCTACCTCTTTAAATAACCAAATTGACAATTCTTAAAAAGAAATTGATGTCTCCTAGGCTATGAAAACATTATAAGATGAAACAAAGGATAACTGAGGCTACAAATATTATCAAATTAAGGTTAAAGGCACTGGATAAGGAAGATAATTATTACAAAGCATTGCAAACAATTTTTAAAGCAAATCAAGTTTTAAAGTATAAGATACCAAAATACTAAGGAAAATGGTACTAAAATGATGACAATGCTTTAAAACAGTGGACATCATTTCTTTAATTTCACCAATAAAATTCTTTCATTGTTCTACCGTTTTCTTTCATCCTACGTCGTCTTCAGTATTTAAAATCCTAGAAATAAATGTCTTAAGTTGCATAAACAAACTGCAAATGAAATATCTATGGCAATTCCTTTTTCTTAAGTGATGTTACAAATTTGATATGTAGGCTCTATAGACATGATATGAAAAACATCCTGGAAATCATAAAATACTAAATTATACTCAATCAAAATTCAGAAAAAAGTTCTCATTCAGTTTAATATAGTCTGGAGCCCCACAATAGCAAACTGTAGTGTAAAGAGGCATAGTAAGTACAATCTTTCAGACACATAAAACAAAGAATAGTGAATACTGAGTTGAAATATCACAAGCTCAATGATAGAGCTATATAATATACACATTTTCATAACTGCTTCCTGAAAAACTATTTAGATAAAATATTTAGAATTTATCATTGATTTTAATTTATTAGAATCTATGCAACTTTCATCCATATTAAAATATCAATGTAAATACTTTATTATAAAACTATTATACAATTTTAATTTTTATTAGAGAAATGCACTTTTCACATCCACAGTTTCTTAACATCCTTTTTATGAGTGCACTCCATAAGAAATACACTAAAATCTTTACTTATGTTTCCTAGGGGGGAAAAACTATGATAATCCTACCAACCCAAACTATATCCTTATTAGGCTTATTTCTTAAACATTTATATGTCCAAATAAGCTTGGTGAATAGTGATCATTTATCCCACAGTGGTAAATTTCAGCATAATCTTAAATGACTGGATTAGACAGTAAAATAATCACATGTAGATTATATAAACAGATACGTATTCTGTTACATATAAGCTTACTTATAAAGTAACATAAAATGGGCATTGAATAACAGTGATAAAAAAATGTAAACAGAATTAAATGTTAATCCCTTCCCTGAAAAACAAAAGATAAAAGTGATTCTTGTTTTATTAAAACAAAACAAAACATGATCTATTGTATGAAAAAAGACACTGACTTTACAAACTATATTTCCAAATACAGATAAAGAAAATCTGGAATAGTTAATTCAGATTTTATTAAGCTAAAATGTGCAAAAGATCTGATAATACTTAAGTTTATTAAATTCATTGTACATAGGCTGATACCATCCACACAAAAAAACCTCTTACCTTGTTGAGATTCAAAATAGTGTTTAGTTATCTGAGCTTAAGATTTATTGGACCACTATCCAAATAATGACAACAAAAGTCCATGTTGTAAGGGAAAAACGTCAAACTAAAAATTTTCTGACTATTAGTTATGACTTGAAATTCATTCACACCAAAAAAAATACTACAGCCAATACCCATTTGGACAGTAGAGAAAAACATGAAATCCCTATGAAAAATACTTATGCTGATTCTAAATATAAAATTTGAAACAGTCAAATTTTGTTATAGCAAAATGCATATGAATTTTAAAGTTATTCTGGTTTGATAGACTTACTAAGTGTAGAATTCATAGAGCATGTGGTACTTCTGTTCGGACTCAGGTATTTGTACAGTTTCCTCAGAGAGGGATGGGAAGGCAAGACAAACATAACATTATGTTACTTTCTCTATACCACAAAAAGGCGCTTGGATTTAATAGTTTAATTTGTAATTCTAGAGGGGAAAAAAGGAGAAAACAGTCTAATAATTCACAACTCCAAAACATTTTCCAGGAATATGGCAAAACTGTTAAACTACTTAGATTATTAGACAATCAGAGTGCAAGCAATGACGGCATTAACATCAAATGTATTTGCAAATCTAATTTCAAAGTTTTAAATGTTTTCAACAATAAATAACTACTTTTTACAAAGTGGTGGGTTGAAACAAACATCATACTTACAAATATAATTTTTCCAGGAAAAGGAGCACTGCCCCATCCCCCATGAAATTAAATTATAATTTCCCTGTTGAATATGATATAAAACTATTTTGACTAAGACTGAAATAGAAGCATGGATTTAGATATGCATCAAACCCTATATGATGCACTAATTTACACACAATACTTTTTTAACACTTACAGGATTGGATGTTGTCTTTCACTGCTTAAAAGAATTCTAAGAAACACTATTTTTAGCAACACATATTTATACTACTACTTAACTAAACGGGAACATATAAAATACATGAATTTGAAAAGGAAAAAACTCTCAAAAGTTATTTAAAGGATAAAAAAACAAAGTTTCAATCATCCACCTTTTTGAAGCAGCAGTTAGAGAAAAGGGTATTTATTACACGGGTTTATGATGCTTTTCACAATGTAGTAAATATGTATTCCAATTTTCCCAAAAATGAAAGATTTTAAAAGAAAAATATTTTGCTCCTTGCAAATAACACCTCTCTTCTCCTACCCCTGGTAAGAATAATTTGTACTCTTAATTTCAAGATGTTTGTTGTTGTTGCCCATTCTGATTATCTTTTTTTACAAAGTATAATATTTTGAAATATACACATAAATAAAAATTAAAGGGAAAACTTTTGGAATGCAACAATTCTAAATCATTTCACTAACAAGCACCTTTTGAGTTGCTGGTCTGAACTTTTAGTATAAAACCTAAACAGTACTTATTTCTAAAGTAGAATTTTCTCCAGTTTTAATAACTTCATACATAGCAATATGAAGTTCTTTCTAGATTTTTGCCAGGTGTTCTAATAATGTAATAGTTTAGGTATGGCTCATTGTCAAGGTTGGGTGGACAAAGATGTCGTGATGAATTGGCTGCAGAGAGCTAACTAAACTCTTAATGACTGAAAAATGGTCTGCATTTTGTTTAAGCCAAAAAGATATTTAAGCCATGTACCACCACATTCCCTGCTTAACATTCCTAAATTTCTTTATTCTTCATAGTTTTCTAATGAACAAATAATTAGTTTTCCTGAGTAAGATTATAAAAATGTTAACCTTTCTACCAAAAGTATAAAGACAAATAAAATGTCACTCACAATACAAATTTTTTACATAGCATTGCAGATATTGACTGCTCCTCTTCATAATGATTGGCCCACCCCTTAAAAAGACCGCAGCAAATGATTCAATTGTCTAAAATACTTCTAAGTACAGTAATTAAATGCTTTAGCCCATAAACATATCCCTCATCTACTGTGTTGCTAGGAAACACATGAGCAAAATCTATCATCCGCACTTCTACTTCTGCAATCTCTTGGCAACCAGTGGGAAGATGATAGAAAACTTTTTCCAGTTGGGACAGTACATTTCCATTTAAATGTTCCTGTGACAGGCTTTTCCACCCATTGTCTTGCTCCATATTTTCAACTTTCAATGAAGTCTGACTGTGATGCTTTTTGGAATACATTTTTCTGTGACGAGCATACATCTTGGACAAGCTTTTGCCTACTGAAGCCTCTATTTTTCCATTCGCTGTGGAACTCAACAAGTGAAAGTTATTATTGCACTCCAGTACTTCTGCGTCTGACAGTTGTCCTTTGGACAAAAACTTTTCTGCCAAAGTCCTGTCATTTGATTTTGTAGTGACTGGCTGAGATGAACCTTCATAAACAAATAGTAATGAACTTGCATAAAAGTTAAGCTGCTTCTGGCTTTCAAACCACTGCAGAATTTTCTCAATCTTCTGAATACTGGCAGCAACAGCATCTTTTCTTAAGCAGAATCCGTTATGAAAAAACCTGGAGATTCCTATAAAAATAATATTAGGACTGTATTCAAATTAAGAAATAGCTATCACTTGGGAAGTAAACTCATCATAGATACAATTCTTCAATTTTCTTCCCCATCATCTCTTATAATTGAGCAGTTAATTCTAGAATTCTAAGAATTCTATGTTATGAAAACACGGAAACTTAAACCCTCAACTTAATTTTTGGTGAAGATGCTCTTATTAGAAAACATTTCAATGAGACTAATGTAAAGTGAAATATCCTATTTAGATTAAAAAAAATTATTAGAAGTATACTGGATAGTTCAGTTCTCTCCATATGTATTCTCTTAAGAAATATGAGTCCAAGATTTATTCTATTTGCTATTGTGAGGAATATAATACTAAAATTTCTTGTTTGTTAAAATGACATTTAGGAGCTAATCTTAAAACCTAGAGTAAAATTATAACCATTATGTGTCACTAGACAAGTATGACACCATAACTCTTTTAATTTTTATTTGTTCTCGACAATATTGATTAAATCAGTCTTTTCAAAAAAGTTAAGCTCGCTTTTGGGATAAGCACTTCTCCAGATTAAGTATGCTATTCAAAACTGAGACTTCTAAATGTTTTAACCTGTCAGATTATCAGGCCTCTTTTAAACTATCAAAAAAGTTAAGCTCGCTTTTGGGATAAGCACTTCTCCAGATTAAGTATGTTATTCAAAACTGAGACTTCTAAATGTTTTAACCTGTCAGATTATCAGGCCTCTTTTAAACTATGCCTAGTTTATTATACTTAGGAATGTATGGGTATATATAATTTGATTTCTGTTTTTAAATAACTTATTACCCCACTTTGGAAGAGAAACTGTTAAAAAATATATTCAGATGGGACCAAATTGTTAGCCTGAAAAAAAACTACTTAAAAATAGGCAATCTGAATATTACCTTGCTGCTGGTTAAGTATACCAAGACAAACACTAATTGTTAAGATCACACTGTCAATGTCTGTTTTCTATACATAAAATAAAAACTCTTCTACAAACTCTTTATACTACACATAAGCTCTTCTCTTTCTTAGCAGAGCTAAGAATAAACTTCTGATATAAAATTATTTCCAGAAATCTAGGATATTATTGCTTTTGTAATATTTTGGCCACAAATACTTTAGAAGCCCATATGTAAACAGACTTTATTTAAACCAGTTTAATGCCACTCGATTATTTATTATGTAGCTCTAGAAGCTTATAATATATAAATTATACAGTGGAAATTTCAATAAAAATATATTACATGCTATAACACACATTTCAAAGTTTGTTAGGTAAGAAGCAGTTTTAATACAGTATGATCTATAATCTTTACTTAAAAAATGATTTTAAAAGGGCCTGCCCCGTAGCTCACTCGGGAGAGTGCGGCGCTGATAGCGCTGAGGTCGCGAGTTCGGATCCCATATAAGGATGGCCGGTGCGCTCACTGGCTGAGCGTGGTGCAGACAACACCGAACCAGGGGTTACAATCCCCTTACCAGTCAAAAACAAAAAAAAAGAAATGATTTTAAAGACAACCACTATTTCCAGTATTGAGCTAGATGGTGGTTCACAGATGTTCATTATTTTTAAAGAGTATATTAGTAAGAAATCAATGAAAACTCAAAAGAATGCCATTCGTGGTCCCATGATTTTGTTGTATCATGAAACAGATTATGATCAACCCAATTCTGTGAAAAAAATTTATTCACAGTATTCCAAAGGAGAATTAGTATTCCAAAGGAGAATTAAAACTGAAATAACTTTAAAATTATTTTGTTAGCTATCCAATAATAAAAGTATTATTTTTTAATCCTTACCATCCTTTATAGTTTCTTTTGTTAAGCTTCTTCCATAGTGCTGGTTTTGTGTCTCGTAGCTATCAGAATGAACATGATAAACCTGTCAAAAAAAAAAAGGCACTGAATATTAAAAAACTAATATGCCTTGACCATGTAGGGTTTATCCTAGCAATGCAAGGATGGTTAAAGATGAGATCTACTTATATAATTCATTCTAATTGATTTGAAAACAAAAAAATCATATAATCATATCAACAGATGTTGAAAGGGCATTTAACAAATTTAACACCTACTATTTATAAAAACTCTTTATAATATAAGGATAGACGAATATTTCAATATGACTCTATCCCAATCCACCAAAAGTTAGTCTTAAGGGGGAAATAAGGAAGCATATCTTTTAAAATATAAGAAGCTTCCATAAAAGCAATCTACCACAATATCTTTTGTTATTATTATCATCTAATATTATTCTGGAGTTACTAGCAAATGCTAATAGAAAAGAGAAAGAAATCAGATATATAATAAGCTTTCATACATACAAATAACCAGCTAGAAAACGTGATGGAAAAACGATCCCATTGACAAATGCGACAAAAAATAAAACATAGAAAAAAACTAAATAAGTAAAAAAATCTATGTAAAGACATTTCTAAAACATTCCTAAGATACAAACACATGCTCTCAGAGAAGATTCAACATCATAAAAGATATCAATTCTACTTAAGCTAATTTACAACTAAAATGAGATTATAATAAAAACACCAACAATTTGTTTAAACATATAAGCTAATTCTAAAGTTCATAAAGAGAAACAAGAAGAGCCAGGAGAAATCGAAATAAGATTAATAAAGTGGGACTAACCTTACCATTCTACCAGATATTAAAACATATTTTAGAATCAAATATATAAGAGAATTTAGTATGTGGTAATGGGACTTTAAATCAGTAGATAAACATGGATCATTTATTAAATAGTGTTAGTCTGATTAAGTAGTGATATGGGGGGGGGAAGCTGTACTCATATCTCATACCTTATGCCAGGATAAACCCCATATGCATCAAAGATCAAAATGAACAAAATGAAATTATAACCCCGCCACCTTATTCAAGGAGGAATCCTTGAATAACTGATAACTAGGGAAGGCATTTCCAACCGAACTCAGAAATTTGCACTACATACAAGGTTTTTTAAAATGACCACAATGTTTTTGGCATGCAGAAATCAAAAGACAAATAGAGAAAAACTATTTCAAAAGTATATGATGAACAAAGAGTATTTCTACACTTCTGGAAAAATGAACAAAGAATCTGAAGAAGTCACAGAAATCAAACAGCTCTCAAACACACCAGGAACACAGCCCTTCCCTGCTAATTGTCACAGTCAAAAATCTCTCCAGACATTGCCAAATAGCTCCCTGGGGAACAAAATTGTCCCTGGTTGAAAACCACAGCTCTATTATTAGGCCAAATGCCACGTCTATCAAAATTATAAATGTATGTGAGGCCAGCAATTCCCTTCTAAAAACTTATCACATTGATATGCTAGCGCACTGATGGAATGAGGCAGATCTATGGTTATTCACTATTAATATGACAGCTCTATTATTAGGCCAAATGCCACGTCTATCAAAATTATAAATGCATGTGAGGCCAGCAATTCCCTTCTAAAAACTTACCACATTGATATGCTAGCGCACTGATGGAATGAGGCAGATCTATGGTTATTCACTATTAATATTATTTATAATAGCAAAAGACTGGATCCTTCAAAAGGAACTGGTTAAATTATGGTAGAGTAACACTGTGCCGCTATGGAAAGATCTCCACGATATGTTAAATGGGGGGGAAAAGCAAAATACGGAACAGTGTTTAAAGAGGGCTTTGTGATAAAAGAATACATGCATGCAGTATTTATATATGTTTGAAAAACTTCTGGAAGGATACACTGGGGCAAAAAATAACAATCCTGTGTGGAAGAAGACTATTATTCACTGTATATATTTCTATACTTTTTGGAGTTTGGGCCATATAACTATGCATCTTCTCAAAAATTAACTATTTTAAAGAAGCACTAAGGATATATTTAGAAATTGATACTATACAATTTTCAGTCTGATATAGCTAATCATCATCTATCTCAAATGCTTCACTACACTGAAAACATTCAAATATAACCATGTTCTTACATACTCATATACAGCCTGTTTAAGACAACTCTTCTTGAACAAAGTGTTACTATGAATGGAAGAAAGCACGTTATAAACACCAAAAATTAAATTTGATTACAGGATAAATTACTTTCATAAAAACAGTTATAAACATCTAAAATTATGCTTTAAAAATACTCACATTCTCTATATACTTAAAAGAGCATTCTGAAAATAAAAAATGCCACCATTCTATTATTCAGAATTGTATTATCTGAGCCAAATCAATATTTCACACGAGAACCTAAATTTTACATACAGACAAAAAGCTAAATAGTTTCAGTGGAACTCCTTTACTGACCTTCTCTTCCTCTGTTTATTTTCACTTTATTAAAACTAGAATAGAATGGGTTTCTCCAATCTCTACCCACTGCCCACTCTTGGCCAGTAGCAAAGATATTTGTAACACAAAAGTTACATTCCCATCTAGAAAATCTGTAAATATGTAGCAAAAAATGTATCTTTTTTTTTTCTTCTTTTTTTTTTTTAATGGAAAGAGGGCTGGGAGACATGCCCAGGAGAACAGAATGACAAGCAAAAGCAAACTCCAGTTCTTCCTGGATATTTCACCATATGAGTTGCTTATTTTACATGAACTTACAATGTCAGAATAAAACAAATTCAAACACCTTTAGCAGAACACAGAAATCCGAAGTGTTACTATCCCACACTATTATTTAAAAAACAAAAAAAAACAAAGAATCTCATTTTTATTTTTAATTTTTTAATTGTGTAAGTTGTTGATATTTTTAACATTTATTTGTACATATTTGTGGGGTACAGTATATTGTTTCAAGAAAATCTGATTTTTAGACAATGTGATCAATAAGATCAAAAGAGACCTATCTTTTCCTCTAGTAATTAGGAATCAGTGATTAAGAACAGATATTTCTCTCCAGAGGATAAGTATTTCTTGTCAAAAACTTAAGTGTCCAAAACACACTGAAACATCTAAAATTTAAATAATTTAAAATCTTTAATTTCACGTTTTTAGAAACTTTCAGGTGAATTCCTACAAATTGTATTTTAATTACTTTTGGTAAATAAACATACTAAGTCCATATAATTATATAGCATATGTTTTCAGAATCAGTACAAAACTGGAAAATTAAGCAACCATGTACATAGTACTTAACCCATAAGGATACTATCTCAAAAAACTACTAAATCGCAAAGTTAGTTGCTGATATACTAAATTCTCTTAAAGTTTGATACCTTAAGATAACATATGCCTCCCCACCTACTACCCATACACAGTATACTCCAGTCACCCTACATAAACTCCTGTTTCACAACATGCTCTGCTGCTTCTTGGTTTTCCACCTACTATTGTCCCTTGTTGCCAGTTCAAAAATCTACCTGCTCCAAAATCACTCTATACCTCCCTCTTTTGAATCCTTTGCTCTTATAGATTCTATTTTGTTTCTAACTCTTTTATAATACATATCTCAATAAATCTTGAATTAAACTAATGGTGAGCATTACAACCCGTACCACCCTGGAATCAAGGAAATATAGTATAACTGATTAAAGTCATTTAAACATAAAAAATTCCTAAATCAGCACAGAAAAGAGGCAAGTTATTCTACCTACCAAACCTACTACTGGTTAACCATGATAACAGAAAAATATTTTAAAACTGATATATTTGATAAACTTCACAGTCTATTCAGTGATATCAAGGAGTATTTTATTTAACAGCATTACTGTCCTGAAGGAAAATTTTTAATTTGGGAATATTAATTCTAATTTTATCCAAGTCTATCTTCATTACCAATCTACAAATCCATTGTGATTTAAAAAGTTCAATGGATTTACCCCCTACTATAAAAAACTATTTAAAAAAATTAATCTTAATACTACTATCAAACCTCATGGTTTATCTCCCAGTTTAATATTCTAGAATTATATAAATATATACACACATTATCATTTTCATTTATTTCACACCTGAATCACATAATTATAAACTGTTAAGTACTCTATAAAGGAAGCTATGAGAATGAAGATAGGAGAACCCAAATTGATCTACAGATCGAACACAATCCCCACCAAAATCCCAGCTGGTACATCTTTGCATAAACTGACAAGGTGATCCTAAAATTCATTGGTAAGTTAAGGGACCCAGAAAAGCCAAAACAAACTTGAGAAAGAAGAACAAAGTTGGAGGACTCACAATTCAAAATTACTCTAAAGCTACGTGAATCAAGACAGTGTGGTACTGGCATTAAGGACAGACAATAAGGATCGATGGAACAGAATTTAGAGTCCAGAAATAAACTCTCACATTTATGGTCAATTTATTTTCAACAAGAGTGTTAAGACCATTCAATAGGAGAAAGAACAATCTTTTCAGATTGTGCTGGGACAACTAGATATCCAAATGCAAAAAAATGAAGTTTTACAGCTTCCTCAAAGCATACACAAAAATTAACTTAAATGCACCATATAAGAGATAATACTATAAAACTCTTAAAAGAAAAATAGGAGTAAATCTTGATGACTTTAGATTAGGCAATGGTTTCTTAGATATGACATCAAATGCAAAAGTAACAAAAGAAAATAATAAATTGGACTTCAGAACTAAAAACTTTTGTGCTTCAAAGGACACTTATCAAGAAAGTGAAAAGACAACTGACAGAATGGGAGAAAATATTAGCAAACCAAATGTCTGACAAGGGACTTCTACACAAATAAAAAAAAAGACCAATTAAAATATGGGCAAAGGATCTGAACAGACATTTCTCTGAAGAAGATACACAAATGGGGCTGGCTGGTTAGCTCACTTGGTTAGAACGTGCTGCTGATAACATCAAAGTCAAGGGTTTGGAACCCTATACTGGCCAGCTGCCAAAAAAGAAAGGAGAAAGATATACAAATGATCGATAAACACATAAAAAGAGGCTCAAAATCATTAATCACTAGGAAAAGGCAAATCAAAATCACAATGACATACTCACTAGGATGGCTTATAGCAAAAAATAAATGAATAAATAAATAAAATAACAAGAGTTGGCAAGGATTTGGAGAAAATGGAACCCTCATATATTGCTTGTGGGAATGTAAATGGTGCAGCCACTTTGGAGAAACTTTGGCAGTTTCTTAAAAAATTAAACATAAACTTAACCACAGGACCTACAAATTCCACATTTAGCAATCTACCCAAAAGAAATAAAAACATATAGCTACATATAAACTTGTAAACAAATAATCATAACAGCTTTATTATTAATAGCCAAAAAGTAGAAACAAGCCAAAGTCCACCAATGAATGAATGGATAAACAAAATGTGGTATATCCAGCTGAGCGTCTACAGACCTACCAGGAACTGCTGCAACAGTATACACCTACCTACTGACTGACAGTGGAACACCTACCCTAACAAGAAACCCACCCCAAGAAGAAACTGTTGGGGGCCTCTCCAGGTAGGCAACAAAGCACCCACAGACAACTCTAAGCTTAAATACAGGTGAAGAAGTTACACAGAGGCTGCACTGCCCCACCTACCCATATCCAAACTTAAAACACCCAACCCAACTGTCAATATAGAATATTCTACAGGAAAGAGTCTCCTCCCTCAAAAGCTACTCCTAGAATTAAAAGAAGTGACTACACCACCTGATGCCCAGATGTCAATGCAGAGATATGAGAAGCATGGAAAAAAAGGAAGGCTGACTCCCCCAAAAGAAGACTACAGTACTCCAACACCAGACCCCAAACAACATGAAACTGACTAATCACCTGAGGAGGAATTCCAAAGGGCAATACTAAGGAAACTCAAAATGATGGATGGGAAAATAGAAATCACAATGAAGTCAAAAAGAAATCTGAGGACATGTATGAGAAATTCAACAAAGAGATACAAGCAATTAAAAAAAAAAATCAAGCACAAATCCTGGAACTGAAAAAAGCATTCAAAGAAATAAAAAATACAACTGAGAGCATAAACAGCAGACTAAAACAAGCAGAAGAAAGAACCTTCAAACTAGAATACAGGCTTTTTGAAATAACACAGACAGCTGTACCAAAAAAATAAACAAAGAAAGAAAGAAAAAAGAATTTAAGAAAATGGAGAAAACTTTCTAATAACCTTAAGCATGCAAACATCCATATAACAGGTGTACAGGGAGGGGAAGAGAAAGGAAAAGGTATCAAAAGCCTATTTAATAAAATAATTACTGAAAACTTCCCGAATATTGGAAGAGAGATGGTCTTACAGATCCAAGAAGCACAAAGATTCCCAAACAGATTCAACCCAAAAAAGACCTCCCTGAAACACATGATACTCAAATTATCGGAAGTCAAAGATAAAGAATTCTAAACACAGCAAGAGAAAAGCATCAAATCACCCATAAGGGACCCTCCATCAGGCTAACAGATTTCTCAACAGAAACCTTACATGCCAGGAGAGAGTGGGATGACATATTCAAAGTGCTAAAGGAAAAAAAAACTGCCAACCAAGAATACTAATCCAGCAAAGCTTTTCTTCAGAAATGAAGGAGAAATAGTATTTTTCCCAGACAAACAAAAACTGCAGGAGTTCACCACCACAAGACTGGCCCTTCAACAAATCCTCAAGAGGGTCTTACATCTGGAATCAAAAGAGAGATATATGTTACCATAAATACACAAGAATAAAAACCACTAATAAAACAGATACGTAAACAAGAAAGAGAAAGAAAACATATTTTATCACTACCAAAAATCCCAACAGCAAAGACAAACAATAAAAGGGAAAGAAAGGAACATAAATATAAAACAACCAGAGAGAAATTAATAAAATGGCAGGAATAAGACAATACCTTTCAATAACAACCTTGAATGTAAATCGATTCAATTCCTCACTTAAAACATATAGACTGGCTGAATGGATTAAAAAAACAGACCCAATTATATGCTACCTGCTTGAAACTCTCTTAAATAAAGACACACATAGACTAATAGTGAAGGGATGGAAAAAGACATTCCATGCAAATGAAAACCAAAAACAAGCAGAAGGTGCCATACTTATATCAGATAAAATAGACTTCAAACCAAGAAGTATAAAAAGAGACAGAGAAGGACATTATCTAATGATGAAAGGATCAATGCTGCAAGAAGGTATAAAATCATAAATATATTAATCCAACACTGGAGCACCCAAATATATAAAACAACTTATTGGATTTAAAGGAAGGGACAGAACCCACCACAGTAATACTTGGGGACACACCATACTCAGCATTGCATAGGTCATCTACACAAAGAAACAGCTAAGAAATAATGGATTTAAACAGCACCTTAGACCAAATAGACTTGACAGATATACACAGAACGTTTCATCCAAAAACAACAGAACACATTCTTCTCATCAGCCAGCGAATCATTCTCTAGGATAGACCACATTAGGTCACAAATTAAGTCTTGACAAATTTACAAAGACTGAAATCATGTCAAGTATATTTTCAGACCACAATGGAATAAAATTAGAAGTTAACAACAAACAAAACTATGGAAACTATACTAATTCATGGAAATTAAACAACATACTCCCGAATGACCAGTGGGTCAAAGAAGAAATAAAGCAGGAAATCAAAAGATTCCTTGAACAATAACACAAGCACAACTTACCAAAACCTATGGGATACTGCAAAAGCAGTACTAAGAGGGAAGTTTATTGTAATTAGTGCTTATATCAAAAGAATAGGAAGATTTCAAATAAACAACCTAATGTTAAATCTCAAAGAACTAGAAAAACAAGAACAATCTAATCCCAAAACTAGTAGATGGAAAGAAATAATTGAGATCAGAGTAAAACGAAATGAAATGGAGACCAAAAGAATGACACACACAAAAAAATCGATAAAGCAAAAAGTTGGTTTTGGGGGAGGATAAACAAAATAGACAAAACACTGGTCAGACTAATTAAAAAAATAAGAGAGAAGACCCTAATAACAAAAATCAGAAATGAAAAAGGAGACATTACAACCAATATCACAAAAATACAAAGAATCATTAGAAAGTATTATAAACAACTATATGCCAACACATTTGAAAATCTGGAAAAAATGGATACATTCCTGGACACGTAAACAACCAATGCTGAACTGAGAAGACAGAAAGCAGGAAATGACCAGTAATGACCAACAAAATTGATGCAGTAATTAGCAATCTCCCAACAGGGAAAAGCTCAGAACCAGATGGCTTCACTGCTGAATTCTACCACGCCTTTAAAGAAGAATTAACATAGATCCTTTTCAAAATGTTCCAACAAATTAAAACAGAGGCCATTTTCCCAAACTCATTCTACAAGCTGAGTATTACCTTGATACCATAATCTGACAAAGACACAACAAAAAAAAAAGAAAGCTACAGGCCAGTATCCTCGATGAACATAGTTGCAAAAATCCTCAACAAGATCTTAGCAAACTGAATACAACAGCACATCAAAAAGATTATACATCATGAACTACTGGGATTCATCCCAGGGATGCAAGGATGGTTCAACACATGCAAATCAAAAATGTGATACAACGCATCAACAAAAGCAAGAACAAAAACCATATGATTATATCAAAAGATGCAGAAAATAGCATATGACAAAATTCAGCATCACTTCATGATAAAGACTCTCAACAAATTAGGTACAGAAGGAAAGTATCCCAACACAATAAAAGCCATATACAAAAAAACTACCACCAACATCATCCTGAATGGGGAAAAACTGAAAGCTTTTCATTTAAGAACAGGAATAAGACAAGGATGTCCATTCTCACCACTTCTATTCAACATAGTATTGAAAGTGTTAGCCAGAGTTATCAGGCAAGAGAAAGAAAAAAAGGGCATCCAAATTGGAAAAGATGAAGTCAGATTGTCACTGTCTGCAGATGACATGATCCTATGTATAGAAAATCCCATAACCTCTACCAAAAAACTCCTAGAGCTCATAAACAAATTCAGTAAAATTGAAGGATACAAAACCAATGCACAAAAATCAGTAGCATTCTTATGTACCAACAAATAAGCAGAAAAGGAAATCAAGAAAGCAAGCCCATTTCCAATAGCTACCAAAAGAATAAAATACCTAGAGTAAATTTAACCAAAGAGGTGAAAGATCTCTACAAGGAGAACTACAAAATGCTGTTGAAAGAAGTTAAAGAGGACACAAAAAGATGGAAAGACATTCTGTGTTCATGGATCGGAAGAATTAATGTTGTGAAAATGTCCATACTGCCCAAAGCAATCTACATACTGGTGCAATCCCTATCAAAATACCAATGATATTCTTCACAGAAATAGAAAAAACAAAATTCATATTGAAAAACAAAAGACCTCAAATGACCAAAACAATCCTCAGCAAAAATAAATAAATAAAGCTGGAGTCATAACACTACCTGACTTCAAATTATACTACAAAGCTATAGTAATGAAAACAGCATGGTACCGGCATAAAAAGAGACACATGGACTAAAGGAACAGAATAGAGAACCCGGATATCAACCCACATACTTACAGCCAACTGATCTTCAACAAAGGCTTCAAGCACATACATTGGGGAAAGACTGCCTCTTCAATTAATGGTGCTGGGAAAACTGGATATCTATTTGTAGAAGAATGAAACTAGACCCACACCTCTCACCATATACCAAAATCAACTCAAGATGGATAAAGACTTAAATATAAACCTGCAACTATACAACTCCTAGGGGAAAACATAGGAGAACCACTTCAGGATGTAGGACTGGGCAGAGACTTTATGAATAAGACCCCTAAAGCATAAGCAACAAAAGAAAAAATAAACAAGTGGGATTATAGCAAACTAAAAAGCTCCTGCACAGCAAAGGAAACAATCAACGAAGTGAAAAGGCAACCTACAGAATGGGAGAAACTATTTACAAACTACATATCTGGCAGGGGTTAATATCCAAAACATAAAAGGAACTCAAACAAGTTCACAGTTTAAAAAAAAAAAAGAAGAAAAAATTCTATTTAAAACTGGGCAAAGACGGTGGCGCACTGGATAGTGCGCCGCTTGGGAAGCGCGGCGGCGCTCCCTCCCGAGGGTTCGGATCCCACATACAGACCGGTTCCCGCTCACGGGCTGAGCGAGGCGCGGGAGCAGCACCTAGGGTTGCAATCCCGTTGCCGGTCCCCGGTCCGGTATGGGGGCAACACTGAGGGTTGCGATCCATTGCCGGACACGGAAAAAGACAAAAGACAAAAAAAAAAAAAAAAAAAAAAAACTGGGCAAAGAGACATTTTTCAAAAGAAGACATATACATGGCCAACAGGTACATGAAAAAATGCTCAACATCATTAAGTATCAGGGAAACGCAAATCAAAACCACAATGAAATATTTTACCCCAGCTAGAATGGCTATTATCAAAAACAGAATAACGGGCCAGCCCGGTGGCGCACTCGGTAGAGTGCGGTGCTTGGGAGAGCGGCGGCGCTCCCGCCGAGGGTTCGGATCCCATATAGAGACCGGTCCGCTCACTGGTTGAGCGCGGTGAGAAAGGGAGAGAAAGGGAGAGGGAGGGAGGGAGAGAGAGACAGAGAGAGAGAGACAGAGAGACAGAGAGAGACCGACTGACCACAATAAAACATTGAACTTTCAGAAGGAGAGAAGAGACCTATAGTTACTAGAGGTAGGAAAAGGGAAGAGGAGGGGGGTTATGGAGTAATTGGGTAAGGGACACAAAGAATAATTACTTGTAATGATGAACATGCTAATAATATTGATTTGACCTTCACATACTATACATAGACATTGGTAGTTAACTCTGTACCCCATAAATATGCATAATCAATTATGTTTCAATTCAAAAAATAAATTAAAAATAAATAAAATAAAGAATAAAAAGAAAGAAATGAGCTGGCAAAGAATATTGCAAAGTGGCCACAGTAAGAAATCAGGACAGGGGTAGTAATATGGACACAAAGAAGAATGTTTTAAGGAGTAACTGATCAGCACTGACAGTACTTTCAAAGTAAAGTGAGGTGAGTAATGCCATTTGGATTTAGTGATATGGAGGTGTCATTAGGGACCCTGATGATTAGCCAATCAGGTAGCATGGTGGTGCAGAAACCAGAATGGAATGGGCTGAATACTGAGTGCAAAGTAAGGAAATGGAAATAACTAGTTTGGTTGTGAAGGGAAGACAATTAAATTTGCAGCTAGAGAGCAAAGCAGGGTAAAGATGGGTTTTGATATTTTTTTTTTTTAAAAAACTGACAATGATTTAACATACTTAAAACAAAAAGAAAAAAGCCAGCAAAGAGAGACAGAAGTTGAAGATGTAAGAAATACAAGAGAATTAACAGTATAAGGTTCTTGAAGAGTGGGAGGGAATGAGTTCCAGAGGACACAGGGAAGGGCTGTCCTTAGACAGGAGGATGGAAAATTCTTCAACGTGACAGCAAGAAATAATGAGTAAATAAAAACAACTGCAGGTAAGACATGTCATCTGTTAGCAGGAAGTTAAGGAAAATTCTGTCTGATGGCTTTTATTTTTTCTGAAGCAGAAGTCAAAGTCATGTGCTAAAAGTGGGAAGGAAAGCAAGAGAGGGAGAAATTTGAAAACAGTGGAGGTTTAAATAGTTGCCCAGTCAGATTCCTCTGGAATGTTTATCTCTTGCTTGTTTTTAACATTATTCCATTACCCTTTCTTCCTTTTCTATATCCCCACATTTATAGTTTTCTAAAATGAAATAACTATTTGAACGGTTTCTCTGGTCTTATTTGCAATCAGAATATCAAATTCAATTGTGCTATCATTATCACATTAACAAGCCTATAAGCTCTTTTGTTTAAAACTCAAAATCTGTATATCATCTTACATGATGAATTTCAAAATCATCCATTAGGTAGCAATCATTTGGTATATCCATAAACTTTACCTCCACACATGAGAAGACATACCATTTGTTTAGAGGATGTAATTCCACATCACTTCTTGATGGTGGCATACTATTCGCAAAATGGCCTCAACAATTCTTCCTATCTTTGCACACACTGTGACTCATACTGTGACTTTGCTTTTCCCACCATCAGAAGTAGAGTCTATTTCCCTTCTCTCTCAGTCTGGGTCAGGCCTGTGACAGTCTCCTACCTACAGAATTCCACAGAAATGATAGCAAGTAACTTCCTAACCCAGAGTTCAAGAACCCTTGTAGCTCCTGCTCTTGCCTTCTTGGAATATGATATTGTGACATGAACAAGCTTGAGCTATCCTTCTGAAGGATGAAACCCCTTGGAAAAAGGCCCAGCTAACAATTAGTACCAACTTTCAGACATAACGGTGAGGTCATTTTAGACCATCTACCCCAGTCAAGCCATCAGATGACTGCAGCCACAAGAGAGACCTAGGTGAGATCTGTGAAAGAACTGCTCACCTGAGCCCAGTAGAATTGTGAGCAAATAAAACAATTGTTTTAATTCACAAAGTCTGAAACAATGACCTTACTTTAAATTTCTCTTTTCTATTTTAAAAATACAGAAAAATTACTGAATAAATTTAGGACTTTTCTCATGGGAAAATCATAAATAATAGGATGTTTATTTATATTTATTTTGCACCTAAACTTGAAGTTTCTCTAAAACAAAATTACCAGAGTTGTCTCAAGGTTCAGCCATTAGTTCATTTATTTATTAATCACCTACTATGTGCTAGGACCACTGAGATACTGACCATATGTAAGTGAACAAAAGAGATAAAAATCCCTGCCTTCACAGAGTTTACATACTGGAAAGTTATAGACAACCCAATTCCAAAACGCATTACCATCTGATATACTAGTATTATAATGACATCCATAATTTTCAAGGGAAGAACATGTAAAGAGAAATGTGTATGTTATACTAATATCAATCTTACCCTCATGCCAAGCACCAAGAAACCAATCTCTTCCATTAATGGGTACTTGCTGACCTGTTGCTGAATCTTCTCAGATGAAGCAAAAGGATCATAGCTTTTTCGCCCTATCTTTACGTCCATTATACAGGGCTTATTAAATTTATGGGTCACATCTTCCAGTTTTAGATATAAATCTGTTATTAAAGAAAAACCTTAATTAGTAATAGGCAAACATATTACTATTCAAGTAACTGCCAGGGGAAAACAAAATGAGAAAATCATAAAACAGAAAAAAGTTAAAATAAATCTAGATTCAACAATCACTATTAATCCACCCAAAAGAATGACCAACAAATTTATAACAAGTATAAATATCACAAAGAAAACTCTTATAGGCGGTAAATTAAATAACATTCAACTGTAAGCAAAAGGTAGGAATGAAGTAGATATCAGGTTTCCAAGGACATTAAAAAGGCAATGAGATAATTTCAAAAGCTGTTCCAGAATGCCTTCCCCCTTTGAATATAATTTATGTCATCTATGCCTCAGCTGATCTCTTAGTATTTTAATAAATGTTTAAAGTTTATTCTTCATTTAAAATTAGTAATAAGAATAAATGCTTCCCAGAGAGTACACAATAGAAGTTTAGATTAAGAAAGGGTAAATCAATCCAAATGATAATCACTGCCAAATACACATTCCAGTCTTACTAGTTTCAAAGGAAAAACAGTATCCAGCATTTCAGAACACGGGCATTCCCCAAAAGTTAGTCTGTAAATCACTTTGGCATCCTGCATACATCTTCCCAAGCAAACTTAAGCGGAGATTCAAGTATATCAAAAAAGCCTCAGTTATCATACACAGCTGAATTTCTTACAGTTTTAGCTTGAAAGCAAGGGACCAGCTCCACAGAGGGAAGAAGGAAAGTTAGTCTGTAAATCACTTTGGCATCCTGCATACATCTTCCCAAGCAAACTTAAGCGGAAATTCAAGTATATCAAAAAAGCCTCAGTTATCATACACAGCTGAATTTCTTACAGTTTTAGCTTGAAAGCAAGGGACCAGCTCCACAGAGGGAAGAAGGAATGAAAGAAATTCTTCCCCCTTTCCTGGGTGAAAGGATCTTCACAAAGTTCTGAATGAGAATGTGATTCACTTTCTAGTTATGAATGTAATATGAAGCACTTCTCCTAAAAACTTCTCCTCAAAGACAGAAAAGATTATATCCTGCTATCTATTAACATGACAAATAAGGTTAGAAAAGGTGTATTTTTTTTTTCTGAATTAAATAAAAGATTACCAAGGGTAAGAGAAGCCTTACCCTCTAATGTCCTTTCTTTGTCCCTGTCTCACCAACACTGGCACAGTTATTAAATTACAACAAAGAAGTTTGTGCTGAGCTAAAAGTGAGAACAACCCAGTTAGGCCTTGAAAAAGTTTTAAGTTCCTCATATTTAAGAGGCATCAATCTTCTCCTTCAATGGATAAGAGATAAAGAGATGAATTTTATTCCTTATCAAAGGAAGATGGGAGGAGGGTTATGACTGTGTAGAAATAAGTGAAGTTAAGCCCAAATATGACAAAAAAAGGAACCGCAGCCCAAGAGAGCAGCGCTGGCAATCTAAGGAGCCCTTTACCCTTGAAAGAAAGGTTCTCACAGACAGACATCTTCAACAGTGCAAGAGAATACAGAAGGTCTGGGTATGGACATGCAACTGCTGGCAGTGAAAGGTAACGGCACAAGTGGGAATATCCTGATCAAGGAGCTGGAACCCACCCAAGCTTCTGTGCTCTGAAAAATAACCACAATACGGTATGAGAAGATGGGGAAGGAAGCAGCACAAACCAGCTCCCTCCAAACTCTCTCCTCCCATCTCCAACCACCTTGAGCAAAAGGAAGGAAACAAATCCATCCTGTCTCTATAGCTGTATAAGAATTTCAGTAATAAGGCTTGTATTTCAAATATCAGAAAAGAGTAAATAGATTCTAATACACTAGATCCTTGGCATTCACAAATTTAAAATCATTTATTTGGAGTCAACAGACTCCAAAAATTTTACTGATGTCAGGCTTTGTATAGGAACATAGATAGTGAGTGAACCTAACTATCTATCACAGCATCTACATCTATCTCAGTGTAAGACTGTTATTTTCTACTTGTCAATTTGGTAGTGACTGAAAACAGTAAACTTTTTATAAAATAGAGATGACAAGCTACAGTAGAGACTTTGCAAGACTGAATATAAAATCCTTATTTCTTCCTTCTTTTCTTAGAAAGGAGGAAAATACAAACGCAAACTCTATAGCAAAAATACAATAAATGTCTGCTGAATGAGTGTTTGCCCTTCCATTTCTACTACCCAGTGGAACACTGGACTTGCCCTTCCTCACACTATAATAAATTGAGTGATTCCTTCAGTAAACAGGGCTGAGTATCATGGGTTTTGAGATTTGTTTCGACTGGCCAGATGTATTTTTCTTTACCCTTCTTTCAGGTTCCTAATAAGTTTTATATGATAGAATTACCAAACAACTGCTAGATTATTTATTATTAGCCTTCAGAAATAAAACCTTACTTTAAGGCTTACTGAGAATTGGTTTGGTGTTTTCTTTTAGTTATATCTGGCCTCAATTTTTTTTTAAGTGAAAATAAGAATTTGAGATTTCCATTTCTATCTTTCCCTCTTAGTTATAAAAACAAACCTCAAAACCTTCTTTAGAGATGTAGAGTTCTTAAGAAAGAATGTGATGTTATAACCTAGCAGCTTACCACAGAGCTTTTTAAAAAGGTAAATAGGAAGATGGGGCATGATCTAAGCATGTTGCTCTTTAGTGATTTTTTTTAATAGTTCATCAACAATAGAAATAAATCTGAATGTTAATTCACTCTAAAAAAAATGCTATTAGCAAATGCTTTCCCCAGAACAGTGCTTAATTCAAGGTAGGTCAATCTTGAGATTCAGTTACTTAAATTATCAAAGGCTTTTGTACTACAAGGCAGCCTCACTAGCAAGGCAATGCCACAGAATGGATAACAAAGGACATCTTTGCAGCTAGGTCCCTCTGGGTGTACAGTGGAGCAGTTATTTGTCCATTTGTAGGCACAGCCTATTACTGAATTATGAATTCAACTTAATGGGTTGTAACCAAAAGATTCTTGAATGAAAGAGAAAAGGGAAAATATGAGACTGTGTCACATACTGTAAGACTAAATATTGTTGTGTGATTTGTTCTTAGTCTTATAAATATTGAGTTGCAATGCAAAAATATATTTATCACATGTCATAGACAAAGAAGTTTTAAAAAAACATTTGAATAGATAGAACATCACTGTGTTATGGTGTCTACCCAGGTCAAGAGATATTCTCAGACCCACAGAAGTGGTTCCTTTATAGTTATGCAAAAATATATTTATCACATGTCATAGACAAAGAAGTTTTAAAAAAACATTTGAATAGACAGAACATCACTGTGTTATGGTGTCTACCCAGGTCAAGAGATATTCTCAGACCCACAGAAGTGGTTCCTTTATAGTCGCTGTCATTCTTAGGGTATCAGTGCCCTGGCCATAGTCAGTGGAGCAGGAACAAATATCTCATACAAGCTTGGCCACTCTTGCCAATTTGGAACCTGGGACTCAGAGACAACCTTCTGGTGAACTCTGTGGGTAACTGGTGCTATAACATGTAAACGACTTGGTGGGATGGAAAGCAGGGATAGCAAAGGAAGGCAGAGGAGATAATAGGAAGGGTTAAAAAAATGAAGAAAGGGGCCGGCCCGGTGGCGCACTGCTACAGTGCGCCGCTTGGGAAGCGCAGCGGCGCTCCCGCCGAGGGTTCGGATCCCACATACAGACCGGCCGCTCACTGGCTGAGCGAGGTGCGGGGGCAACACCGAGGGTTGCGATCCCATTGCCGGTCCCGGTCCGGTACGGGCGCGACACTGAGGGTTGCGATCCGTTGCCGGTCACAAAAAAAGAGACAAAAAGGAAAAAAAAAATGAAGAAAATATGCAAAGAGAGATCTCCTTGGGCTCTGATAGGGTTTAGTTCCCGGTCCTAGTCCCACCTTGGGCTCAAATGCACAGCTCTCGGCTTTCATAAAACATCCCTTTATCTTTATAATAAATTCTTCTTTTTTGCTTAATCAAGTTCAAATTTATTTCTATAACTTGAACCCAAAAAAATCTTAACTGAAATGATAGCATGTAAAGCAATTGCTTTGGAAGCAGAGAAAGTAGATTCAAATCTCAACTCTACCATTTGCTAGCCTGTGTCCTCAGCACCACTTCTCTAAATCTCGATTGTGTGCAAAATGAAGATAATTATAGAATCTAACACAGGGGTAACAGGAAGACTAAACGAGATAATTTACTGTAAAGTGGTTAGTATAGTATCAGTCCTAGTTTCATAAATGGAGGTTACAATGTTCCCCCACCCCCTCAAAAAAATTTTCATACATTCAATATACAATTACTGTCCAAGACACTGTTCTGGTGATAAATAGGTAAATTTTGATAAAATCCTGCCTTCATAGAGCTGCTTTTTAAGAATAAAAATAGCATTATATTTAGCATAATGCCTGGTGAATATTTGTTACTCACTGAACATTTATTAATTTTACCTGCAAGTATACATAAATATTAAACATGCACACATTGATAAATATTAAAATCTGCTAACCATGTTAGGTCACCAATGGGTCCAGGATGAACTTTAATATTCAGTATAAATAAAATTTAAGATGATTCTTTGGAGTCTACCCTTACCCTTTCAGATAAGATCTGTATAATTTAATAAACACAAAATAAAAAAATGTAGTAAGAACTCAATTAGGTGTTTGATAATGGATACTGTCCAATTCTGACACTAACGTCAAGCTTTAGCCTACAGGTAAATATTAACAAGAACATCTATTTATTTTATACCAATTTTATCTCAAATTAAAATAACTGTTTCTATGTGTCATGACTACAAAACACACTCAATCTGATCACTAACCTCAAGCACGCCCTTAAAGTTGCTCAGCTATTAAACTGTATTTCCTAAACCTACTCACTTTTCCATCCTCTGAGACTACTATCTCATACTTCTCTCCTCATCCTATTCCCAGCTTGTGTCTCTATTTTTTTTTTTTTTTTTTTAAATGCTAAAGAAAAAGCTACGAACTAGTTAAGGTTATAAACAGTAAAGATCACTACAGTAGACATAGGAGCTGTTTTGTTTTCTTGATGCTATATTAATGATAAAAAGATGATAACAGCAAATACAAAATATGTTATAAAACTCAACAAAAAAATCTGATGGACTAAGAATTAGATATGTTTTATTTAGAATAGTTCAGGTTCACACTGATCAAGGTCAAGAATATAAATTACATTATACTAATACTATGTTTAGAATATATCTTGTAAAATAATTATGATTACTTCATATGATATAGCTTGCAAAGTAAATTTTGAATATGAAAAAACAGCTGATTTTTATGTGTGTGTGTG
>NW_007728147.1:200772-206320 GCF_000696425.1 Galeopterus variegatus | reverse complement strand
CTCTTATATTAGTGTAGACAAACCTCAAGATTATTTAGTATTAAAGAATAAAAGTTTGTTGATTGCTAGCAAGTCCTTGATTTTTAAATCACATGCTAATAATTCTAAACTATAACATTGACTTTATATTTATTTTATATAAATTTATTTTTAATTTATTCTTAATTTATTTAAAATATTTCTTCTTGTATACAAATTCTTTGATACTCTGCTTTTCAAAGTAATAATTCTATGTTTGCTCAGTTATTCTATCCTTTCCAAACAATCTTTTTAAATTTAGCATTTAGTTATCTAGATTTCTAATCTAATACCACCCTCAGCAACCTTTGTTAATCTTTCAGTGTCACTTTACTGAGCAATAATGATTTTCTCTAAATCAAACAGCAATCAGTAGCAAAGGTCATAGGAATCTAGATACCTTAACGTCTCCTGTCCTTTATCTCAAATGTAGCATTTCTAAAAGTGTCACTTAGAGCGAGGGATAATGAAAATGAAAACATTACAATACAAAGCTCTACAAAGCAGAGTGGTTTCTACAAGCATGTGTGCAAGAGATTATAAAGAGAATGATGAGGGGCCGGCCCGGTGGCGCACTGGATAAGTGCGCCGCTTGGGAAGCGCGGCGGCGCTCCCGCCCGAGGGTTCGGATCCCACATACAGACCGGTTCCCGCTCACTGGCAGAGCGAGGCGCGGGAGCAACACCGAGGGTTGCAATCCCGTTGCCGGTCCCCGGTCCGGTACGGGGGCAACACTGAGGGTTGCAATCCGTTGCCAGACATGGAAAAAGACAAAAAAAAAAAAAAAAGAGAATGATGAGCAAAAGGCAATCATGATTTGTGAAGTAATTTAAGCAAGATGCTGATCTGATTATAGACATATATATTTGGGACTAAAAGACCTCTAAGTCAGGAAGGAAGAAAGGGAGGGAAAGGAGGAGGGGGAAAAAAAGAAATAGTTAATAGAGCCTCAGCCCACTTTCTTTTTTCATACAGTTAAAGTGCAAGAGAATCCTAAATACCCAAGGAGCCATGGATTTATTATTACCTAGTTGAGGATAACTCACAGGAACACAAAGCCAATGTGTCAAAGGAAGACGAGAACTGAGGATAGGAACAAGCTCAAACTGGAGGCCCCCTTCTATTTCTGTTCTCAAAATATGGTTCAAGAACTATCTACACCAGAAAAACCTGTGGTTTTTATTTAACAAGAATATCAGGAAGCCCCACCATCGACCTGAATAATCAAAACGTCTGGGAGTTGAGCCTAGAGTGTCACATTTTAATAAGAATATAGGTATTCTTAAACCCACGCAAGTTTGAAACACTTTTCCCTCATTCACCTTTGTCAATGGTTACGAAGTCAAGTGTTAGTTTAATTAAATTCTGCTTGCTCTAGCAAAGGCCTTCAAAAGGCAAATACTGCTTCAAGTATTAACTACTCTTAAGAAAGAGATATTCTGTGCCCTTATAGATCATTTTATCCTCTATGAAACTTACCACTGTTTTTCAAGAGACTGCAATTTAAAGCCTAGAGGTGGGGGATGAAAAGAATAGGATCGGAGGAAGGAGAAAGTCATGCAGAGAAAATATTTTCCTTGATTTTTTTTAATTACTCAAAATGGGAAAAGAAATTGCCCAACAAATTAGGAAAGAATAACATCTGTAGAGTAATACAGTATTAAGTACTAGAATATATACTCTCATTCAGTTATAACAGATTGGTCATTTACTTGTGTATGCCATTTAAGAAAACAGCTATGAAAAGCAAAAGTATAAATTTTTTAGTGAAGTAGAGGATTAGAAAGAAAATCACATACATTCTATGTTTTTATAATCCATATTAGGTTTAATATTACATAAAGCCTTTTAAAAAGCCACTCTCATGAATTAAAACTAAAAGATTTTTAAGAAAAGATTACCATTTGGTGCAGTGGGAGGTGACCAGATGCCATAATATTTGGGCAAATATTTTCGTAGCTCTAGAAGAACACCGTCACTACAATCAGCAGCATAAACCTGAAACAAAGACAAATATAACGTGTTAGTTTCTTATAATGTTTTATAACTGCCCTGTACATTTCTCAAATAGAATACAATACTACTGAATCATAATTTTTATCTGGTATGAGTTTCAGTTGGAAGTAAACTTGCAATAAGCAAAAAAGATTACTGTGTGTCTCCAATAAAAAACTAATGTGTTATTTAGAGCACACTCTTATTGGTTATCTAATTCTAGCCTTTCACTGTCCTTGAACTATTTTACAACAATAACTGATAGTAAATGCAAAATAATTCTTGTCCATAGACATGTAAGTAAATTCTGGCCAGAGAAGGTTCAACTGACTTCCCTCTACAGCCCATAGAGAATTTAGTGTCATATACAAACTCATTTCAACTGCTCTTCATTCCATACAAATTTGTGCTTCTTTGATTTCTCTTTTGAATCAGTTTTAACATTTGCCTGTTTCCCTCATTAAATAATGAGATTAATAAATCTTTGTATTTATTTTATATCTGTAACAGAATTGTGATTTTACCTTTTTTTCCAAAAATTATCCTTTAACGATAAAACATAAGTCTAATTATTGCCCACGTAATCCCTTGATTTATAATCATTAATAATTCTAGAAGATACTAGAAATTTCTAGATATCCTGGAGCTAGGTTCTAGTTTTGTTCCTAGGAGTGTAGTGGATTGAATTATGTTCCCCCAAAACTCCCTGAAGCTTGAATTGTATCCCCCACGTTCTAAATATTAGAAACTTAGCCCCCACTGTGACTGTTAAAGAGGGTGAGAAATCCTATTATGGTAATAGTAAGGTGAGGGCCTTCAAAGAAGTGATTGCATTGTAGGACTGTGCAGCAGTGAATCGATTAAAAATGGTGGTTAGAGGCATGGTTCTGAGGACTTTAAAAGAAGAGGAGAGTCTGTCTCTCTGCCCTCTCTCTGCTCTCTCTGCTTCTGCCATCTTGCAATATGAGACCCCTGGGTCACTGCTGCCACTACCAGAAGGACTTTGGACTTCCCAACCTCAGAAACTGTGAGCAATAAATTTTCCTTTTCTTTATAAATCACCCAGTTGAAGGTATTTTGTTATAAGCAACAACAACGGACTAATACAAGGAGAAAGAAAAAATATTTTTGTTTTAAAAATTACTTGTATGACATTTCATCCAATTAACTCTCTCTAAATATACTCTCCCTAATTATCTAACACCATTAGAACTCACTGGCATAAAATGTTTATGAAAGCTTAGTATTAGAATTCTAACTATATGTCAAACCATATTCATGTCAAGTAGCTGTATAAAAAATAATTCTACAGAATAAACTCAGCTGTGGCAGACTCACTAAACACCCATGTGGTACATTATTTCCCAGCTTCCCCTGTTAACATGTGAGTAGAAGTGATATTAGCCACTTCCAGGCTAAGGTAATTAACATCCCTCCATTCCTAGTACAATGACGGTAAAGGTTGAATGTTTATGATTTAATTACAAATTGGAGGAATGAAGTAGATCTCCATGTACTGACCTAAAGAAGTCCATGATATACTTATAAGTAAAAAGGATAAAAGTCATGTTACATACAAATAGCAGGTCATAGAATTAAATAAGAAATGTACAAGTATGTATCATCTCTGTAAAAGCCCAACGAAAATTATAAGTATGCTCTTAAAACTATTCATAATTTAGTTCTGAGATGGAAATGGAAGAGTAGAGAAATAAACTTTCTCTTCTTAAAATATTTTTGTTAAAAGTACTAGTGAGTGGGACTGGTGTTTACTGCAATACTCCAGACAAGATAACCTAAAAACCATTCTAGGTAGAAATGTAGAATAAAATATAACAAATACTTCCTCAAATGCACAGCTGAGCTCCCAAGGAAAAAAGGAAACTCACAGGCATGTAAAACTAAGAGGAAACAAAAATTGTTAAGCTGAACAGTGATGTTTGGGCTTCACAGAGGAGCACTCTGAAGACTTGAACCAAAGGATCTCAACTCTAAAACCAGGGAGATCCGAGGGTAAAATTACTACACTGAAATGTGAAGAATAAATAAAATTCTAAATACTTAACAGTTATAACCTTGGCTTCCCCCAATCACTACACTCAAAGAATGCTGGAAACCAAGCTGACTGAGAAACAGTGAGAAGCAGCAAATAAACAACATTAGGAATAGAAATGAAGTCATTAGTAGATACAGCAGAGATTAAAAAAAAAAAAAATACTATGAAGAACTTTGCCAAGCGGGCAATTTTTATAAAAAAAAAATATATAAGCTAACTACATTAAAAAGTAAAAAAAATTGAAGGCTTTTAAAAAACTGAATCACTGGTTAAAATCTATTCCTTCCCAGGAAAAAAGAATAGAAAGGAAGAAAGGATAGAAAAGAGGATAAGAAGAGAGAAAAGGCAGAGAAGAGAAAGAGAGAGAATGACAGACAACAGTTGCTCTGATGAATTTATAGATAAATTCTATCACAGCTTTAAGGAACAAAATCCNAAGTCATTAGTAGATACAGCAGAGATTAAAAAAAAAAAAAAAATTTGAAGAACTTTGCCAAGCGGGCCATTTTTATAAAAAAAAAAAAAAAATTTGAAGAACTTTGCCAAGCGGGCCATTTTTATAAAAAAAAAAAATATAAGCAAACTAAATTAAAAAGAAAAAAAAATTGAAGGCTTTTAAAAAACTGAATCACTGGTTAAAATCTATTCCTTCCCAGGAAAAAAGAATAGAAAGGAAGAAAGGATAGAAAAGAGGATAAGAAGAGAGAAAAGGCAGAGAAGAGAAAGAGAGAGAATGACAGACAACAGTTGCTCTGATGAATTTATAGATAAATTCTATCACAGCTTTAAGGAACAAAATCCTTTTCTGATACTAATTCTTCAGCAAAATAGATAAGGCAATGCTCCCCAACTCACTTTATGAAGCTAAAAGAAACTTGATATCAAGACCAGATAAGGACAATATGTCAAAAAATATAATATTTCAATCTCATTTATACACATGGCTGGAAAAAATCTTAAACACTAGCAATCAAAACATAGCAATGCATATTATTAAAAAACAAATAAAAAGACATGTTCGAGTAAGTTTTACTCCTGATATGAATGGTGATGTTAATATAGAAATCTGTTATTGTACTTTACCACATTAACAGATTAAAGAGGGAAACTCATACATCTATTTCAACAGATACAACAAAGGTAGCTGAAAAATATTCGATAACCATTCATGTTTCAAAATGTTTAAAAAACAGAAAATGCCGTTTAACTTCCCTTTTCTCCTCCACCCTTTTCCACCCAAGAGGCTGATTTGAGTCAACTACATCAATGGGGACCATTGGTCCCTTGCCCTCTTGCCTTTGGAAGACACCAGCAAGAGACTGGAGAGTAGTAAAGTTTAAGTCAGGTTTTTTACTTCTCTTGCTCCCTCCTTATCAGGTCATGTCCTCTCGTAAAGTTACCTTCCCTGGGTTCTTTTTTTTTTTTTTTTTCTTTTTTTCTTTTTTTTTTCGTGACCGGCAACGGATCGCAACCCTCAGG
>NW_007728147.1:188080-200027 GCF_000696425.1 Galeopterus variegatus | reverse complement strand
TGTCCTCTCGTAAAGTTACCTTCCCTGGGTTCTTTTTTTTTTTTTTTTGTCTTTTTGTCTTTTTTTTTTCGTGACCGGCAACGGATCGCAACCCTCAGGGTCACCCCCGTACCGGACCGGGACCGGCAATGGGATCGCAACCCTCGGTGTTGCCCCCGCTCCTGGCTCCGCCAGTGAGCGGCCGGGCTGTATGTGGGATCCGAACCCTCGGCGGGAGCGCCACTGCGCTTCCCAAGTGGCGCACTGTAGCAGTGCGCCACCGGGCCGGCCCCCTTCCCTGGGTTCTAATAACCACTCTCTCCCTCCTTGCCCCTCAGGCCCAAGGATGGTATAACATTATCTTTTGCAGGTTGCCTTAAGCCCTGACCACACATTTGTAAATAGTCCCTTTATTAAACTAAGAGCACACTATTTGTTTATTGACAGAAACTTGACTCACACAGAAGGTTATTTCCTTAACCTGAGAAGAGAACTACAAACTCAAAATACTTTAATGGGGAAATGTTAGAAGCTCTTATGTTAAATGAGTTAGATTCCCCATCATTGTTCCTACTCAGCACTGATTAACAGAAGCATATGGATTCAAAAGGGACAAACAAAACTTCCAATCACTGAAAATATAACTATCTACATAAACCCCAAAGAAGCTCAAATAAACACGAATTAATAAGAGTTCAGAAAAATTACTAGATATAAAAACACTATACAAATATCTATTTCATTCTTATGTACAAGGGGATCTTCAAAAAGTTCATGAAAAATGCATATTTGAAAAAACTGCACGAACTGCAAAATTTTTTTGCACCAAAATAAAAATAAACTTGCACCAACAAATTATAACATTTCTGAACAGGATCTAGTCTGAGGCACTAAGGAAGATAAGACAGTTTGAAAAGAGCCCCTATCAGAGCAACACGAATTCTGCTAAAATTGAAGCAAGAACAAACATCAAATTTATGGCGAAGCTTGGGTGGAAGAATGGCAAAATCACTGACACTTTACAGAAAGTTTATTGAGACAATGCCCTAAAGAAATCAGCAATTTACAAATGGATGACTTGTTTTAAGAAGGGGCAAAATGATGTTGTAGATGAAGCCCACAGTGGCGCCCACATCAATCTGTGAGGAAAAAATTAATCATGCTTGTGTCCTGGTTGAAGAGGACCAATGAATAACAGCAGAAACAATAGCCAGCCCCATAGTTATCTCAACTGGATCAGCTTACACAATTCTGACTGAAAATTAAAGTTCAGCAAAGTTTCTATTCAGTGGGTGCCCAAATTTTTGCACCCAGATCAGCTGCAGACAAGAGCAGAGGTTTCACTGGAAATTTTAAACAAGTGAGATCAAGATCCTGAATCATTTCTTGGAAGAACTCAAACAGGAGATGAAACATGGCTTTGCCAGTACACTCCTGACCATGGAGCACAATTAATGCAATGGCTACCAAGAAGTGGAAGTGGTCCAGTCAAAGCAAAAGTGGACTTCTCAAGAGCAAAGGTCATGGCAACAGTTTTTAGGGAAAATGCCCATGAAAGCTTCCCCAGAGAGTCCTTCTCCACCGCAATGCTCCTGCTCATTCCTCTCATCAAACAAGGGCAATTTTGCAAAAGTTTCAGTGGGAAATCACTAGGCACCCACCTTATAGTCCTGATTTGGCTCCTCCTGACTTCCTTTTGTTTCCTAATCTTAAAAAAAAAAATCTTTAAAAGGCACCCATTTTACTTCAGTTAATAATGTAAAAAAGACTGCATTGGCATGGTTAAATTCCCAGGACCCACAGTTCTTTGCAGATGGACTAAATGGCTGGTATCATCACTTACAAAAGAGTCTTGAACTTGATGAAGCTTATGTTTATATTTATAAAGTTGATATTTTTTAATTTCATTTTTCCACAAACTTTTTGGGATCACTTCTTATTAGCAATCACTGGAAAACTTAATTCAAAAAAATACTATTAATAATAGAAACAAAAAATAAGGTACTTAGAATGAATCCAACAAATTGTGTACAAGACTTTTATAGAGTAAATATAAAATACTTTCTTCAAAAAAGAGGCAGTGTATAGCAGCTGAAAGCACAGAATCTACAGCGTGACTGCCTACATTCAAATTCTGAGGCCACCATTTACTATTTAGATCATCATGGTTAAATCATTTAATTATGCCTTAGTGCATGCATTTCTAAAATGGGGATAACAACAGTATCTAACTCACAGATTGCTGTGAGGATTAAATGAGTTGATTTTGGTAAAGCACTTATGGCAGTATCTGGCACATACTGTTATATAAGTGTTAAATAAAATAAACAGTGAAGAATAAATAGAGATAAATGTTATGGAGAGGAAGACTCAATACAGTAAAAAACATCAATTATCTTCAAATTAATCAATAATTCATATATTTCAGTTAGAAAAACAAGAGAAAATGAGTGAAGAATATAAATAGGCAATTCATAGAAGAACTGTAAGTAAAAAAAAAAGAAAATATGATGGATGCCAACAGCAATTAGACAAACAAATAAGAGCATTTCTGATGCATTAGATTTGGCAAAAATTGAAAAAGATAATATTCGGTATTAACCGTATTCCAATATACCCTTAAGAGTCTGCTGAATTTTAAACCGAATGGCAATTTAGCAGTATCTACCAACTTTCAAAATGTGAACGTTCTTTGATTCAACCATTTCACATCTTGAAATCTAGCCCATAAAAAGCTTCACATGTGTATACAAAATTGCTTACTGGATATCACTGTTACATTGTAGTAGAAAAAATTCTAGAAAAAACTTAAATATCCATTTATACAGTCAATCCATCCACTGAAATATTATGTATAAAAAGCTTCACATGTGTATACAAAATTGCTTACTGGATATCACTGTTACATTGTAGTAGCAAAAATTCTAGAAAAAACTTAAATATCCATTTATACAGTCAATCCATCCACTGAAATATTATGCAGCTAGTAAAATTAATGAAGCACAACTATAAGTACAGGTATGGTATATTATTAAAGCAAAAGGCTGGCAGGGTAGCTCAGTTGGTTAGAGCACGGTGTTGTAACACTAAGGCCAAGTGTTTGGATGCCCTTAAGGGCCAGCCACCACCCTCCTGCCAACAATAAAAATTTTAAAATAACGCAAAAAAAGAAAAAGCAATTTATAAGATCTTATATATAATTTATGATGCTAAAAAATAATTATACACATTTGATAAATGCATAGCCCTTTAAAAATCTCCAGAAGGATACTCTCTAAACTGTTTAAAATACTTCCTCATAGGAAAGATGATGTTGAATAAAAGGGAATTATTAGTTTGTTTCTGTTGCTTATAACAGAAATACCTGGAATTGGGTGATTTATAAGAAAACAAAATTTATTGCTTACAGTTTCAGAGGCTGGGAAGTCCAAAGTCCAGGAAACATAGCTGGTGAAGGCCTTGGTGGTGGCAACAGTGACCCAGCAGTCTCGCATGGCAGAAAATGGTGGAGCAGTGAGAAAAGAGACTCTTCGTGCGCTCTCCTTCTAAAGCGCTCAGAACCACACCCCTGACCACCATTATTAACCCATTCTCTAAGGCATGGTCCTACAATCTAATTACCTCTTCAAGGTCCCACCTTTTAATTATTGTAATAGGATTTCCTACCCTCTTAACACTATCACAGTGGGGGTCAAGTTTTGGGGACACACTCAGTCCAAGGCAGGGAAATATTTTTTAAAAACTCATAATTTTTATTCTAAATACTAATGTATTATGTAGATTTTTTTTAATAAGGGAATAAGAAAAAAAGTTTGGAAATCAGTAGTTGTGATAACTTTGTGATATAATGCTCAGAACAGGCCTTGGCATGTACAGTTATTAGCTGTTACTGTAAGGAAACTGAGGCTTAGTAAGTAATACACTCAAAGTCACACAAATATTATGGTAAAACTAACTGAAAGAAAGAGAGACTTATTGTTTGAACCTAAACCATTATACTGTACTATGTATAATGCCTTTCTACTGTATCAGGAAATTGGGGATACTTGATATCATATTAGCTTCTCCTAAAGCGAGAATGTAGATTACGTATAGTATGTAACCACATTTTGCAAACCAAAACCTACAATTTGTTATGACATGAGTAAGTACACTTACAACAACAGGACAGAATACTTTAAACCACGTCTGTTCAAAAGAATATACGATAGATAACTGCCCAAATATATCTATGCCCACCTATTCACATGATACAAAGGCCCAACACTGGACCAAAAAGAAAAACCCACACAAAAAAACCAATACCCAAGTTTATGACCTAATCTCCCAGATTCAATACAATGTCTAATCCAGTGGCCTGCATCCAATGTGTATTAGTCCTTTTTGTGTTCCTTATAACAAAACACCTGAGACTGGGTGATTTATAAAGAAAATGAAATTTATCGCTTACAGTTTCTGAGGCTGGGAAGTACAAAGTCAATCTCTGGTGGTGGTGACAGTGACCCAGGGTCTCACATTGCAAGATGGTGGAAGCAGAGAGAGCAGAGACAGAACAAGACAGACTCTCTTCTTCTTTTAAAGCCCTCAGAACCACACTCCTGACCACCATTTTTAATCCATTCACTACTGCATGGTGCCACAATCTAATCACCTCTTCAAGGCTCCACCTTTCAATTACCATAATAGGATTTCCCACCCTCTTAACAGTCACAGTGGGGGCTAAGTTTCTAATACATAAAACTTGGAGGACACAATTAAGCTTTCAGGGAGTTTTGGGGGGACATAATTCAATCCACTACATCATGTGTCTTTAAAATTACAATTCCATACAAATTTAATGGTTATTAAGTCTATAGGTATGTTCTTGGCTGACAAGTAAACAGATTATATTATTCTTAAAGTGTCTAATGGGGTAAAGAGAAGTTCTTTGCTTTATGGTAAACTATAAACTGCAAGTGAATTTACAAGTGAGCATATTTATACAGGTCAAATCCCATTACAATAAACTTACTAGGAAATCTATATTATGATAGAATTTTATCTTACCAGAAAATGAATTCAAATGTAAAAGAAAAGGGAAAGAAAATAAATTACTGTCTCCATGAAAACAGCCCTGAAAAAGTGAATATGCAGATTAGAAAGGCTCTGTACTGAGCAAAATAAGAAGATGGCACCATTATTTAAGCATCATATCTGGATCACAGTACATTATCTAAATTTCATATGTTAATACTTATAAACTAAGTATTAACATATATATGGGGTTATAAAGCTATAAGAAAATCAGTCATGTTCCGCAGACATACAGCTAAATGGTGGAATTGAAATTAGAACACAGATCTGTGTAATTTCAAAGCCACAACACCTCCCACAAGAGGAAAGAAAACAAAACTTCACTTTCAAGGAATCTAACACATTGTTATGGGCTGAAATGTGTTCTGACAAAATTCATGTGTCCTAACCCCCAGTGCCTCAGAATATGAATGTATTTAGAGTCTTCAAAGATGTTTAAAGTAATTAAGGTTAAATGAGGTTATTAAGGTGGGCCCTAATTTGATGTGACTGGTGTTCTTATAAGAAAAGGAGATTAGCACAGAGACACATAGAGGGAAGACCATGTGAAGACACAGAGAGAAAATGGTTGTCTACAAGCCAAGAGGAAAGGCCTCCATAAGAAACCAACCTTGCCGACACCTTGATCCTGAACTTCTAGCCTCTAGAACTGTGAAAAAATAAATTTCTGGAGGCCAAACACTCTGTGGTACCTTGTTATGGTAAGCCCAAGCAAACAAATATATCCACCTACCCCTTTCACTATCATCTATTAAACTTCTGGTGTTTGTAAGAGGATTTTCATGGGTAAGAGGATATTCATGGGATAAGAGAGATTGTTGAGATATTTAATATTGGAATGATGGAAGAGCTTCTAACGGAAAAAATGTGTTACGCATTTTTCCCATATATAGTATTCAGTGCAAACAAAAAGACAATACAAGCCAAAACAAACAACAACAACAAAACTATAATACAAAGGGCAACAATGAACAAGCAGAATTTACTAATAGACTCAGAAACTGGATTAAAAATTATAACAATTTTCAAAGTCAAGCAAAGATACTTCATAGAGTCTGGGCCAAACCAACACAGAGATAATAATAAATCTCACTGATTACGTGCCCAGGAGCCACATGTATTAGCTTGGAAACATTTTGGACCAATGCAATGACTAAACATTTATCACAAGTAAACGTCACCATATTTATGGTATAAAATGAATAGAGTAGTGTAAGCACACAGCTGTGGAAAGCATTTGGGTTTTCTATTCAAATACATTTAGATAGCATGGCAAGATAACATAATGAACGCCTCTTGGGCATTCCAGAAATTACATAACTGTGTATGATTTCCTAACAGATGACTTCCCCCATAGAGAAAGTGCATCAGTCTGGGGTGAATAAGGAGAAAGAAACCACACAGTGAGTATTAAGCCGTGAAAAAAGAGCAACCAAAGAGAACTCTCTAAGGTACCCTATGACTGTGCGAGTGTACTCAAAGAAGGACAAATGTGAATAGTCGGCCTGCTCCCTACATAAACCTTATTGGAAAAGGCATAATTGTAGCCCACTGGATGGCAGAGAAGTCCACTTGGTTATCCAGCCCAGAGATGTCACATGGTCACTGGGCAAGCATGAAGCAACCATCGAGGGAGCAGGTAAGACACAATCAGTGGGCAAGCACATGGGCACATGGGGGGAGTTGGGGATACCACAGCAGGCAGGAAGCCTGGAGAGACAGATGTTCACAGCAGGAAGGAAGCAGGAGACAAATCTCTGAGAAGATGAATGTGAAGAGAAATCAGGGTGCCAGTGCAGAAAGGAGGCCCTCTATCTTGGGAGAGCCATGAGAAGGTGATCACTAGGCTGGGCCAAGGGCTCTGAAGCTGCTGACATTTCCAGATTCACGGCTATGGCAGAGAACCACATAATTGAATCCATTGTCACAGAGGAGGTAATGAAGGGTGAATTTTGAACTGGGGTCAATAAAGTGGTAATTGGCACAGAGTGATTTATAATTTTCCAGCATTTAAAGAGTTTTCATGTTATTCTAATATTTGTTGTTTCAAGCTGAGTTCTTTTAAAAGTTAGATGAAATCTTGAAAAATCACATATAACATCACAAGAAAAGTATAGACCAATATCACTATGAATAAAGATGCAAAACACCTTGATAAACTGCTACCAAACCTAATCCACTGACATATAAAAAGGATTACACTATGACCATGTTCAGTTTATTGCTAGAATGAAAAGTTGGCTCAACATACATAAATCAATCAATGTAATATATGATATTAAAAATAAAGGACAAAAACTACATGATGTCAATATTTCCCACATTGACCTACAGATTCAACAAAATCCCTAAAAATCTGCACCTGACATTTTGGCAGAAATTGATAACGTAATCCAAAATGCAAATTGAAATGCTAGGGACCGGAATATCCAATACAATTTTGAAAAAGTCGAAGAACTCATTTTCGCAATTTTAAAACTTCCTACACAGCTACAGTAATCACTAGAGTATGGACAGACATTTAGACCAATAAGATAGAATTGAGGGCTCTGTACCAGTTATCAATTTACTGCCTCTCAATTCCAAATTCACCCTTCATTACCTGCTGCAATATTGGACAGAACTCCTTTAAGCATTTCTCCTTTACATATATGGTCAACTGCTTTTTGACAAGGCTGCTATGACAATTCAGTGGGGAAGTTTGGTCATTTCAACAAGCTTTTGGGACAACTAGATATCCATATGAAAAGAATGAAGTTGGATACCTTCCTCATCCCATACACAAAAATGGATCAAAGACCTAAATCTAACAGCTAAAGTTATAAACTCTTAGAAAAAACAGAAGCATAAATCTTCATGACCATGAATTAGGCAACAGTTTCTTAGATACAACACCAAAAGCACAAGCAACAAAAGAAAAAATAGATAAATTGGACTTAGTCAAAATTTAAGTCTGTGTTTCAAAGGACACTATCAAGAAAATGAAAAGACAACCTGAAGAATGGTAGGAAATATTTGTAAATCATGCATCTGATAAGGGATTTTTATCTAGAATATGTAAAGAACCCCTACAATTAAATTTTTTTTTCTGTGTTTCAAAGGACACTATCAAGAAAATGAAAAGACAACCTGAAGAATGGTAGGAAATACTTGTAAATCATGCATCTGATAAGGGATTTTTATCTAGAATATGTAAAGAACCCCTACAATTAAATTTTTTTAAAAAAAGAAAACCCAATTTAAAAAACGGGCAAAGGATCTAAATAGATACTACTCCAGAGAAGATACATAAATGGCCAGTAAGGATATAAAAAGATGCTTAATATCATTAGTCATTAGGTAAATGCAAATCAAATAAGCCACAACGAAATGACATTTCATACTCAATAAGATGGCCATTAAAAAAAAAAAGAAAATAGAAAATACAAGTGTTGGTGAAGATATGGAGAAACTTAAGACCCTCATACCCTGCTGGTGGGAATGTAAAATGGTGCAAACACTTTGGGAAACGGTTTGACAGTTCCTCAGAAAAATTATATGTAGAATTACCATGTTAGTCAGCAATTCCACTTTTAGGTATACACATATATCCAAAAGAATTGGAAACAAGTATTCAGACACTTCAATGTGAAAGTTCATAGCAGCACATAGCAAAATGTAGTATATAAGTATAATGGGATATTACTCATTCATAAAAAGGACTGAAGTACTGAAGCATGCTATAATGTAGATGAACTTTAAAAACATTACACTAAACAAAAGCCAGACACAAAAAGTCACATATTGTATGATTACATTTAAATGAAACACTCTGAATAGGTAAAAGTCCATAGAAAGCAGATTGGTGGTTGACAGGAGCCAGGAGAGGGAGGAATATGGCATCATGCCTTAATGAGAAGAGGGTTTTCTTTCGGGGTGATGCAAATGTTTGGGAATTAAATAGAGGTGGTGGTCACAAAACATCGTGAATATATTAAAAAATATTCCTAGTCATATCGTTAATTATATGTAAAGTATGCCCCTTTCCTCTCCCCTTTGGAGATTCATAGTGCACATTAGCACATTTAAGACTCAGAAATTCTGTAGTAAAAACACTTATTTAACTTAGCATTTTTGAGAACTACAAATAGTCTCTCATCTAAGAGTTTTTCAAATTGTGGGTCACGGGGCCGAGCCCATGGTGCACTTGGGAGAGTGCAGCGCTGGGAGCGCAGCAACGCTCCTGCCACGGGCTGGGATCCTGTATAGGAATGGCCGGTGCGCTCACTGGCTGAGCGCGGTGTGGGCGACACCACACCAAGGGTTGCGATCCCCTTACCAGTCATGAAAAAGACAAAAAAAAAAAAAAAAAAAAAATTGTGGGTCACAATCCATTAACTGAAATCAATTTAGTGGCTCATAATAAGTATCTTTAAGAAAAGAAGTAGAACAGAAAATCTAGACTCTATCACTTATAGTAAAAATAAGCATTGTTTTTCATGACACTTTTGTTTCTGTTACACACACACAGCGAACTAGGAAATGCTGTCAAATGTATTTCTTACTGTGAGTCACCACCAGAAAACTCTGAAAAACACTTTGAATACAACAAAACAAATCTTACCTCACTTACCATATTATAGAATTCCAGCTCTCTTGGGCCCCTTGGAGGTGGCTGTAACTGTTTCAAAACTGTGCCATCTGGATGTTGTAATATACCTATGGAACGAAAAATAGAAATGTTTTAATGTTTTAATAACAGTGTACCTTGCTTCATGGAGAAATTTGTTCCTGAATGTGACAGGTAAACCACTTCCATAAACTTAAGAGTTTACTTTTATTTATTTCAGAAATTTTAACATTCAACCAGTATGTTTCAGTACTTGTTACAGGCAAAGCACAACACAAACTATAAATAGCTTAGTTTTACTGTCTCCAACCAGTACTCCCTTATCACTCCCTCTTTCTAATAAATAGAACATATGTATACATTCTTACAAAAATTCTCCAGTAATAGACTTTCCATGAGATGTTAATTTACAGTTAAACAAAAAGCAAGTTAAAACCAGTAGCACAAATAAACCCCACTTCTATAAACAGAAAAAAATACATGTTAACAGTGGCCACATACGAATTTTCTACTTGGTAATTTTTTATAAGTCTCTCGTAACAACTTAAAAATTTTCCTGATTCAGATGCACTATATATACAGTTTTACAGATAGTACAAGGGCATCTAGCAAATTGGAAAAGTGAAGACTAAAATCAGGTACCACGACTGGAGCAGGAAGAGGAAACTTTTTATAATCTGTCCACTCAAAGGGGGAGTCTTTTTCTAAAGTCACCATATATATGTATATCTATCCCTATACCATGAAGACTCATTTAAAATTTTAAATTTTCATGTATTGGGATTTCACAATCAAGCAAGTTAGAACAGATTATGGCTCAAATAAATATACCATATGTAGAATTGTGATAAAATATTCCACTTGAGTTTCTATTTCTTTCTAGCAAGTGTCAGGAATCTTTAACCAGGGCAAAAATACAGAATTTAATCAACAGAAGTAGAAAGTCTCAACTTAAAAGATCTAACAATCAAGTTTGTTTTAAGACCTACATAAAGAATAGAAGGAAGGTAAATATTAATCCACATGGATAAGATTGGTTGGTAAGCAGTCAAAAGATTCTGGGATTTCAAGGAGTAGTCTCATGTAACTAAACATACTGTAGAGGAACTATGTTCCTGAAAGTTGGGATAGACAACAAGAAAGGCCTTTACTCCCATAGTTATGATATTTTCTATGGGCCTAATGAAGAGTGGTAGATGTAAAGAAGCCCTGAAGAACAGAATTCCAGAGGAAAAAAAGTGGGGCACTCATATGTGAGCAGAGAATCCCAGCAGCTTCCCCACCTTGAGACAGGCACCTGCTCTAGATAAGGTGAGCTTCCCATTAGACAAATACATTTTATCACAGAAGCAGAAATCAACTAGGCTACAGACAACAGTGTGGGCAGCAGGACAGATAGAGACCATAACAGTTCCAACACAAAAACAGATTGCTAGGTCCAGCAAGTCTCCCACACCACTTACCCTGCAATGTAATCCCTCAAGTTTCTTGAGATATCAAAAGATGGTAATTTACCCAGGCATTCTCTGGGTGAGTAAATTCCAGGACCCAAAGTAAACGCATAATATCTGAAACTGCAGCCAAAGCCCACCACCCCTAGGTCAAAAACTGTCAAGATAAAAAAAGAGGCATCGTGGAAAGTTAAGCCATTAACGGATTAACTGAATCTAAGGCTGAAGCCTAGCACCAGTTCAACCAAACTCTAGGAGGAATATATTTATCAGCCCCTCTCTCTATACAGAGGAAAGGACATATACTCTACGGAGAACAAAAAGACAAAAATCTAGTACACTTCACTCCCCACTGTTCTTTAATTAAAATGCTCTGAATTCAGTAAAAAACTATGAGACATATCAAAAATTAGGAAAATGTGATGCATGACCAAAAGAAAACATAGTAAATAGAAACTGACACACAGATGACCAAGTGACTGTAATTAGCAAACAAGGATGTTAAAACAAAAATTATAAATATGTGAAAGAAATTACAGGTAAAAATGGATATAAACGCTGAAGAGATGAGGAATTTTGGAAGAGAAATAGAGATTCTAAAAAAGAATCAAAAGAAACTCTGGAACTGAAAAGATACAATAACTGAAAGAAAAAAATCCAATTAGTAGGATTAAGTCAACAAATAAGCAATCACATAAGAGCAATGAACATTAAGAAAGACAAATAGAAAATATTAAATTAAAGCAAAGAGAAGGGCTGGCCCGGTGGCGCACTGCTACAGTGCGCCGCTTGGGAAGTGCAGCGGCGCTCCCGCCGCGGGGTCAGACCCCACACG